>NW_027070013.1:0-255895 GCF_002906115.3 Quercus suber | reverse complement strand
CGACACCCCCCCCCCCCCCCCCCACGAAAAAAAAAAGAAAAAAAACCTTCAATTTATTATAAAATGTCAACCTGAAAAGATACTTATATTATTTAATAATTTAAGTTGATGAGTTAAAGCCTTTTCATCTAACAGATATTGTTTAGACTTCTACAATTTTAAGCTGTCTCTTCTATATCTTTGGCACTAATACAATTAAGAGATTGAACATCTTCTACATTTGGCTGGTTTTTCTAATGGTCTCTAAAAGTAGCTGCTGCAGCATATTCAAAGTACACCAATCAATTGTATTTGCCGAATGTATATAGTTTGCTAAAAAGAATATATTTGGCTGGCCCGAGTTATTCTGTTGAGATCCAAAGCTAGCTGACTCCAAAATTTTGGGAGTATGGCTTGGTTATTATTGCTACTGTTGTAGTTTTATAGTTTGCTCTAGCAGTGACTGTTTTGAAATTTTTTGTTGTACCTTATAGGGGGCAATGACTAAGTAGAGATTCTAGTGTTAGAAATACATTTGTACTGGGTTTATGCGTTTTATTATGACTAAAGGCTCAAGAGGCCCAATTATGTTGTAAAGCCTATATGGGGCTAACACAACTCCTATAGTCCCTATATATACCCTACTAGGATTCATTGTAATATGTAGTTGAGAATATAGTAAAGATGTAGCTACTAATGCCATAAATACAAGTCATCATATCTTTTTCTTTGGTTTAGGTTGGAGAGAAATGCAACATAGTTCTAATGCCAAAAAGGGATAAATGCACATTTGAACTCCACTGAGACCACCTCAGCCGACCACACCAATAATTTTAATACAACCTTCTTATATTGAGACTTTTATTGGCTTAGTGACTTATTGTGTCTTTACAACTTACAATGAGGCATTGTTCAATTAATTAATTTATGATAAGCCAAGAGGCTTATAGCTCAATTAGTTGGCACTTTCTGGTGTTTTTGATTGAAATGTTAGAGTTCAAATTCCCCCCTCTCATTGTAACTATCAAATTATAAAATTAAAAAGATATATATTTGTGATGTTATATTTGGCATGAACATAAGAAGGGATTCAGATTGAAGAGGGTGCAGATGATGACGAAGCTCCCCAAATCTCAAAATGGGAATCAGTAATCTGGCTTTTGGTTATAACTACTTGCGTCTCAATCCTATCTAAATATTTAGTTGATACAATAGAGGTAATATTTTCTTGTTAATGTTTCTTTCTCCGTGAAATTTGTTATTATATATTTTTAGATAAACAAGTCTGGTTCCGCTTTTTACATCTTGGAGCCATTGCAATTGGACACTCTAATTAACCACATAAAACATTATTTTGCTTTCTTTATATCAAATGCTGGCTTGGTATATGGTTACTTTTCTAGGCGTGCTTATGATGGGCTTAGGGTTTTAAAGTTGAGGTTTAGAGCTATGCATTATGGTTTAGGCTTGTACTTTTTAAATGATTTGAAGACACATAATTGAACGGCAAAGAAGGGAAATAGAAAACAAGCACGTTGCAATATTTCTTAGGCAACAAGCAAATAATAGAACCTAAAAAAGCTCGTTTGATGGGTTATTTGGGAGACAAAGTATATGAGGTTTTAATTTGGGGTTTGATATGTAAGTAGAAGGATTTGGTTTGGAGTTGTAAAGAAGGAAAAGAAAGAATTTTTTTAGGGGTTGTGTGAACTACAAACTTGAATAGTAATATCAGCTCAAAGAAGAAGATGACCAAGAAGAGAGAGATGAGAAGAACATTCTAGGCACACAGCTCTTCAATAATGCAAATCACTCATAATTCTCTCACTCAAGGTTAAATTATTTAAATAAAATGAAGCATATTTTTAAAGACTCTTTGAATCTTTTTTGTTGATAATTCGATAATTAGAAACACAAGAAGGTGCAAAACAGTTGAGCTACAAAGCTCTTGACTCATTGACTCTTATTTAACCTAGGAAGGCTTCCAACTCCTAATTTGAGTGATAAATTATAGTCCAAGAAATCCCATTAAAAAATTCATGATTCTATTACAAACTCTAGAATAATTTAGACCTGATATAAATAACAAAATAATCCTAAAAATTAGGGAGGAGATTCTCAAACGAGGAAAATGATCCAACAAAGTCAAAAGAATTGAACTAGGAGGGGTCTAAGTAGTAAGGGTGACTTGTCTGTCAACTTTTCCACTATCACCCCCCAAAAAACCAAAAGCTATTTAAACGCTAAGACTTATGAATTACTATAATATAAGCATCAAAAGCAGATAGATCTTGCTTCTATCTGACATCTTATAATGGCCTCACGTATGTAAAACCCATAATTCATAGTTCTGCACAAAAGTACTCTTTTTTTATAGATACCAAACACCTGCGAATCATCAGTATAGAAGTATAATTGGTGAATAGCAAGGTGAAAATTTGGGAGGATGGACAATGGAACCATTCAAGGGTCCATATGGGGTTGATTTGTGGAAAAGTATAAGCAGGGGATGTGAGTCCTCCAAATTTTTTACATTTTTAGGTATGAGATGGTTCAGAGTGAGATTTTGGTCAAGAATTTGGTGTGGTGACAATGCTCTCAAGGAATTCCCAGACCCTTACACCTTGGTGGTGAACAAGGAGGCATTGGTAGCGCCATATCTAGCCAACCCAGATGAAGGAGAGATCTGACATTAGAGTCCTCTTTATTCTGGCTTTTTTGGATTGGGAGCTGGAATCAGTTGCTTCTTTTTTTGAGTTATTCTATGATAATTTACCTTCTGTGTGAGGTAATGATTGTGCCTTGCAGACGTCATTGAAAAAAAATGGATGTTTGAGGTTAATTTGTTCTATAATGCCATTATGGGTTCCACAATTTCTTTCTTCCCGTGGAAGAGCACCTAGATGGCTAAGGCTCCTCGAAAGGTGGCATACTTTGTATGGACTGCAAACTCTTGCAAAATTCTTGGCATTCAATAATCTTTGTAGGAGGCTTTTGATGATGGTTGGTATTGTGTGTGTTAGAGCAGCGTGGAATCTATTGATCATTTGCTTCTTTAATGTCCTGTCATAGAGCAGCCAAGGTGTGTGAGCCGTGCCTCTATGTGTCATGAAGAATCTGTAATACGAAAAAAATAAGTGGATCTTCCCTACTTTTATAATCAAAGAACATAATTTGCAGTCTTTATGTGATTGGATGCATGTGCTAGGCAGCAACCCTTCGATGTCTTTTATTGATTTTTTTACTCTCTTTCCCTATGATTTGTATTCTTTGAAAAGGGATCACACATCCTTATATGCGTCCCCTCTTATCCTTTTCTAATGAAATTATTTACTTATAAAAAGAAATTGATTTATCAACTTTCTGATTGGGTGATTGTTTTGCTGGGAACATCTATTGCATTGAATATTCCACTTTCATTTATTAGTGTTATTTTGCTCCCACTTGTGGGGAATGCTGTAGATCATGCAAGTGCTATCACGTTTGCCATAAAAGATAAGCTTGTAAGCTTTCTAACATTCACTTTTAACAGTTTCTTTTTAGAATGAGTATTAACAATTTGAGCTTCTCCACAGGACATAACATTAGAAGTCTCAATAGGAGCATCAACGCAGATAGCTTTGTTTGTGGTAGGTATTAACAATATGAGTTCCTTTTAATTTCCACTTTAAATTTTTTACTTCCAAAAAATAAGAGTTATTTATGGTTAGTATTTGTACAGTTTAATCTAAATTACCTTGGAACCAATATTTGAGGGAAGCAAATGCTTGGAGATTTTTCAACTGTCAATATATCATTATGTTATTGATGAGTCACTTTGTGTTATAGCTTCCTCAAGATAGTAAATGTATTATTTTTTTTGGTTGCTTGAAGTTTAGCTACAATGTCGTTTGTAGTTAAAAAATATGTTAGTAATTGGTGCATATAACAGACATCTCAATTCATATCAAGGCCCGTCGTCTGCCAGAGTTTGGGAATTAAAGCTCTTTCAAAGTTGTGTTTTGCACCACATTGGCTGTCTCTCAGCAATGGATAAAAATTTTAACTGGAAAAGAGAGCTGGTGATGATCATATTGATCATGAGTAATTTCTACTTTCTGCACAGCTCTTGTTGCATCATCTGTCTGAAACTTATGTCATTTACACCTTCAATGATATGCTCCTGTTAATACCTTTTAACATGAATTTGGTTTGGGTGATCTTTGCTGCCTGTGATGTGATGTTCATTGCAGCTTGAGTAAGAAACCTTTGAGACAAATTAATTTAGAGAAAAGAAAGAATAGAAATGTACAAGTAGGGATACACGTTGAAGATGTTGGTGAGATAGTAATTTTAAGTCTATTATTATCTGTTTGTTTAGCACCAAAAACTGGCATCCCTTTGAGATAGTATTGATGATTGTGCTGTTTAGGATTACTTCATTGAAGATTTTTATTTTATTTTATTTGATCAATATTTGCTAAAACCATTATTATATTGCTGCAGATTCCTTTTTCTGTAGTCCTTGGTTGGATTATGGGGCAAGCTATGGACTTAAACTTTCAGCTTTTGAGACAACTACACTTGTTGTATCCGTCTTAGTAGTAGCCTTAATGCTGCAGGTTTGTATTTCAGTGATAGAAAAGCAAATCTCCATGATTTAGTCAAATTTTTATAAGAGAAGGAAGCATTTTTAATAATATATGCCATGGTGGGTTCTAATTTAAGCTGGATGATGGGAAATTCCGAAATTGTATATTTCAACATCTTTTTGAGTTGTCTTGTTCACCTCTTGTGTTTTAAACAAGTTTGTGCTAATAGTTTTCCTTTAATTGTTATGGATTCCATTTTCTTTCGTAATTATTATTATTATTAACTTTTGTTAATTTTATATACACATTCTTATATGCTGCAAATGCTTTTTTTTGCAGGAAGGAACTTCCCACTATTTTAAGGGACTAATACTTCTTCTTTGCTATCTGATAGTTGCTGCAAGTTTTTTTGTACATGATTCATCTGCAGGAGGTCAGTTCTGATTTGAAGTGTCCATTTTTCAAGCTTAACTTGCACCTAGTGTATTTTCCATTGAGAATTTATAATTATATGAATACACTATATAAAATTTGTCTTGAAGTGGAGGGTGACTGTATCAGTAATCAATTGTGTCTGCAGATGATAGGCAATACAAAATGTAGTTAGTGAAGCAATGGATTCATGAGGTCTATTTCCAAAAGCTTTGGTCTGTGTTTTTAGCCTTCTGCTTGTTCTTGTCAGTAAATTCGATTGACTGGTATCTTGCCTATTATGTTCTCTCTTCTTCAGCTACTGCTTGGAGGTCAAATGTTCACTTATATTTACAAGACAGAAGTGCCTTGTAAAAAATTGAGATACTTTTTCTTGTTAAATAATTTGTACCTTTTCATTTAGTTATGAAGGGGAAACACCCAATGAAATACTGGTTATATGGTCTGTGTCATTTGAAGAATTAAATTCATAATCATGGAAGGAATTTTCGGATTACACATTTGCATCTCACGTATAATATAAAATCGAGATTTTTTGGTTATATAACACATACCTTTCCATATTACAGGACATGCATCCAATGTTGTATGCCTCATTTGAAAGTATGAATTTCTCATCATAAGTGGGATTTTCGGAACTTACGGAAGCCATTGGGACTGGTAGTAGAGAGTTTTTTAGGAATTATAAAATGTTCATTATTATTATTGAAATTTTAAATTATTTTTATTAAATCTTATCTAATGGTGTTTGTGATATTTTGTAATGGCCTGACCCAAGAAGATTGTCATGTGTAGAAAGTTTACAAAAAATACATTGGTAGGTTAGCAGCTGTATATTTGTGGTTTTGTTTCAGGTGCTTAATGGCATTGTTGGACTGGAAAGTGGTATTTGAGAAATGTACTTTGAATTTGATGGTTCAAATTGAAGACCCTTTTGGGTTTTGAGTATAATAATACAATGGGTAAACACCAACAGTTTTAGGAATTGGATATAATCTAGATTAGGACCAAATTGGACTGAATAGGACCACAGTGGGCCGAATAGGAGCAATATCGACTTTATAGGACTGAAGTAGATAGAATGGACCGAACAAGACGAATGTGGACTGAATAGAACTAAAGTATGTAGAATGGACCGAATGACCAGAATAGAACTAAAGTGGACAGAATGGACCAAATAGGACCAATGTGGACCGAATAAAAATGTGTATAGAATAGGACCAATGTGGACCAAATAAGACCAAGTGGACCGAATAGACCAATGTGGACCGAATAAGACTTTTGAATGTTTATCATTTTTATTGCATTTTTAGTGCTCATATTTCTAATTTCTAATGTCTATTTTATTTTTATTTTTTAACTCAAAACTAAAGAGTTTAGCCCAAATATAAAATTTTATACTTTTCAAGCCAAAAATTATGAAGAAGAAAAAAATTGAACTAAACTTGAAAAGCCTACCTACCAAAAAAAAAAAAAAAAAAAAAACTAAAGGTCCAATTAGTCCAAAATGGACCAAAGGGGACCGAAATTGACCGAGTGGACCAAATTGGACTGAAGCAGACCTAATTAGACCAAATAGAATTGTTTAATTTTTAGAGAGAACAAATTATCTTCAACAAATTTTACAGAATAAATTATACATTATATTACATTTACAAAATAATTATTTATTCTCACGCATCGCGTGAACCTGTGACTAGTATACATAATAGCCTTTCCCAACCGCTCAATGCTCTTTTTTGCTTGAATTTCCTTCCCAACCTTTTCTTTCACTCTTGTGTTGCAAACTGAAATCATTGATATTATCACTGGTATGCTTCTCAAACCAATGCAACTACATGCATTGGTCATGTTTTTATGGTCAAATTGTCTTCATCATCAATTCCATGGAGAATGAAGAACTGTAGTCATCTATAAACTTGGAGTTAGTAAATCTTGACAAATGGAAGTGATTTTAGTCAATTTTTCTTTGTTTGGTTAAGTGTTTTTTTTATTTTTTATTTATTTATTTTTATGTTGGTACTTACAAATAATTTCATTTAATTGAGATAATGAAATAGGTATTTGAGATTGGGTTTCAATATTTGATTGTGAGAATGAAATGGTTAAGAAAATGTTTGGGAGGTTGCTAATTTTTCCTAATTTTAGGATATGAAAGTATTTTATGTTTTAAATTATTATTTATAGATTTCAAAATTGTTTAATTAGTTTAAAAAGTGAAGTCTAATTTTTATACTAAATATAGTAATATGTTATAGTCTCTTATAAATATTGAAAAACTAGGCAGTTCCATATTCTGAAAAATCTAGATTAGTAAAGCAATTCCACTTAATATTTGGAAACCAATTTTAGGAAAAAAAAAATTATAAAATATGAATTAAGAAGATTGAGTTGCAAAGAGTTCAACAATATTTTGAGAAAAAAAAAAGTATTATACAACAAAATGAATATTATATATAAGTCTTAAAAAACATAAAAATTATTTTCAACGTTTTACTCAGCGAGAGTGTCTTGTGACTGTTCCTTATGTATGTATAGTTCTTATGAAGAAATAAAATTTCCCCTTCAGACCCAAAAAAAAAAAAATCCTATACATTGTAATTAGGCCCTTTTCTCTAAAATAAGAAAACACGTTAAAATACATACATTTTTTAAAAACATTTGCAATGATTATAGGTGTCATGCTCCAAACTTGAAAAGGTCCAAAGCATGAGAAAAACATCTCAAAGATATTTGTAGATTTTCTTTTTTGACAATTCGATCCAAAAAAATCATATCAAGTACAACATCAAGAATTATTATAATAATTCTATTCAAGATATTCTCAAAGTAAATTAGAGCTCTATGCAATAATTACAAAAACCATTGGCCACTAAAGAATGAAGTTTTAATAAATAATTACACATTATATACTTGTCCCATCAATGGAAATAAAGTCATAACCACTATCATATACAAAAGAATGAATCAAGTCTACTCTATGATATACATCATCTAAATATCTTCATCATAAAAGTCTAGCCTCCATCAGTAGTTAGTCTATAATGATCAAATAATCCCACACAAGGCTTCTAAAAAAATGACCAACATGAAACTATATATATATATATATACACATACATATATTGTGAGCATAACAACATTTTTCCAAAAGACTGAAAAGCCAACCCAAGTCACAAGACAAGCCACCACAAAAACATAAATGTCACAGACATTATACTGCCATAGAGACAAGTCAAAACCCACAAACCACTAGCATGATATGTACCTCTTTTGGCATGTAGTATATTGGTCTTGCCTAGCCTCACTCACACCCTCAAGAATTTACCTATCCCCCCATGAGCAGTAGGGGATAACACATCATGTAGTACTTCTTTTGCATGTGGTCTCTTGGTCTTTCCTAGCCTCACTTACACACTTAAGGATTTACCTCTTTTCCCCATGGATAGCAGGGAATGACGGGTCACATAGTACCCCTTTTACATGTGATCTTTTGGCCCTAAGGGTAGCAACTTCACTCACATACTTAAGGATTTACGTGCGTCATGCAAAGTGAAAGGCTCTAACCTCACTTGTTGTCACAAAGACATGATAATCACCAACATCATAGCACAAGGGCAAACCCACATAAAAAAACTCACAAGTTAAATGTATTCAAATACATAGTTTACTTTCAAGTAGTTTCATAAGATATTTCAATAACCAAATATTCACAACATTCTCAAAGTCCTCAAAACCATTTCTACTCAAAATATTTTGTATCAATTTCCCAAGTAACAAGACAAGATAAGTATCTTTAAATTTTCTAATTTACCATAAAATCCACAAATTCATTATTAAAGGATTAAATTAAAGATGTTCATATTTTCTTTGTCAACAATTCCTGCATTTCCCCATATGCAATATTAAATATGATGCACTTTTTATATATAATCATATATAATAGCGTCACAACACAACACTTTTTAAGAAAACATAATCTCACAGATAATTTTCCAAAATGTGTTTAATCCAAAAACAATGTTTATGCAACATGATTATTTTCCAAAATATCGCCATTAAAAAGCTACTTACCTTGCAACTCGCAAAAAGCCTAATTCTCCAAGTTCCAAAAGAGTTTAGCTAGAACCTAAACAATACCAAGTAAACATATCATGATAAGCATAAAGATTGACATTGTGTCTAGCTATGAATTAGAGATTGTTAACTAAGCAATTAATTAGACAAGTCTAAGTATTTAACCTCACAAATAATGTATCCCACTTCCAAAGCTACCCAACAATTTAATTCACAAGACATAAACTTCAATTTATACAATTCAATCATCTCCCTAATACTAAGATCTTAACAATTTATAAGTAGCTCCCATAAAATTTACACAACATCATCAAGAAACCCATGACACCAAAATCATAATATTCTCTAAGACAAACAATTTGAATATTTAACTAGCTTAAATTAATCAATAAAAATTATATTTACCATCTATTTCACATTAAAAAACCAAAACTCTCAAATTTTCACTACTTAGATAGCCACCATCGTAAAAACTATAAATCCACTTATCAAATAAATCCACTAAGACAATATCCATACACTTAAATACATGAATATTACTTTCAAAACTCATAATCACATGGGTATCATTATCAAAACTTAGATAAAGAAAGTCTCTATCAAAAGCATATAAACTCATCAAAAAGATTAGAAATTTTTATTTCAAATAAAATGGATAAAGATGTTTAGAGGTTTCGATTTTTCCAGTGATGGTGGAGATGGTGGTAGGAAGTGAGGTACCAGTGGGGAAGTTTGAGGGAGTGAGAGAGGAGTGTTTAGTGTGTTTGTGAGAAAATGAAAACTGAAAACTGAAAACATTGTAGTAAAATAATTTTTAAATGTGCGAATAGTGCCGTGTGACTCATTTTTAATGAAAATTTTGTTAAAAAAAGAGGTTTGTGGATTTTGTGAACAGTAATATGAGTTTAGCTATCAGACTTGAAATGCGCTTCTCCCAAAAAAAAAAAAAAAAAAATTTTTTTTTTTTTTTTTTTTTTTTGGTATCGGGCTGGGGCGTTACAATAGGCCCTTTCCACTAAAAACAGAAAACAAGTTGTGAAAAAAAATCCATATATTTTAGTATTAAACATTGATGATGATTTCGAAGAGAGCCTTTTTAAAAAGGTGTTAAAAAAGAACCATTTGAAGATTTATAATGATCCCATGTGAGATTATTTGGCATTTAATATTCCCAATTTCATGATTTATATCGATCCCATGTGAGAAATGGGAATATTTTGCATTCAATGACTCAATATTTCCAACAGTACGTGTCACACTTTAACTACAATCCAAACTGTGGTAGCTAAGCTTTCACTAAACGTCCACCAAAATTTCAAAACTAAATGCGTACAAGCAAAGGATAAGACTTTTATTTGTTTGATTTTTTAGAGACAATTACCATATACTGCTAATTTTGGAGCATAAAATTTTGTTCTCTTAAACTCTCAAGTACTTTTTATATGGAAAGATATTAATTAAACTATAAGACCCTTGGTCAATCTGTTGTTTCTTAAGTCGATAGAGAAGGTAGCAATGGAAAACTTGCCAAAGTTAAGGCATGGTCAAACAAGAAGAAGTGCAGTAAGGCCAAGACATGTTACTTTCAATCCTCTCTAGGATTTGTTGCATCAATTGTTTTTTAAGTAATGATATGACTTCAGCTATAGCACCAAGTGACCCCACGTTTTTTCATGACATATGTTAAGAGCTCTTGACAGGTCTATCCCTTTTTGATATTAGAAAAGTATAACACAATAGAACTTGATAATTTTCAAGGGAGAGACATGGGTGGCGAGGAAGAAGATCAGGAATCACCTTTACTAGGGAGCTCTTCTCAACCTGATGAACCTGAGGAGCCTCTCAAAAGAACAGGTAATTAAACTTGAAATTCAGTTTTGCAGTTATTGCACATATAGTAGTCTTTTCTTCTTATCTTTTCTGTAGAGAGAATGTCACAAGACAAGGAAAACTCTTTTACTTTCCACTTTTTTTGGCTACATGTTTCCTTCATCATATCTATTTTTTAAGAGTTTCCTAAAAAAAAAAAAACCTATTTTAAGAGCTTTCATTTCCTTTTTATGTCTCCTTTCTCCTTTTTCTCTTTTTGTATATAATTTATTGTGTAGCTAAGTCTAATACGGATAAGGATGAAAATTGAAAATTTGAAACAATATCTGTATATCTACTGCCGGAGAGGTAGAGCCTAATAATGGCTTTGGTGAAAACAGAATGGGTGACTGCAGTAATGCCATATGACCAAATCTTCTGCCTTCTGGGAACAGAGGGCCATTTTCCAATAGAGAAATTATCTTATGCATTCATTGGATGCATATAATCTCTCATAGTAAGTAGTGACTTTCACATAATTGGCCATATCTTGCACGCAAGTGCTGCATATTTCTATCTTCAGTTGCCAGAGAAAATAACAACTCAAGTGGGAAGTGCAAAAAAAGTCTGTTTTGGGGTTTTTTGAGCTTATTTTGGCAGGCCCCATACAAAAAACTTTACTCTGTTATTTTCTACCATACTTTCAGTAAACAAACAATCAGCAAGCGCACACTTGGGACTGTTAACCCTATTGCATATTACTATGCTCTAAAATGTGATTCAGCAACATGCACTGCACAAAGTTAGATATTTTCACTTTTAGTATGTGGTGGTATTTTGGTAGGAAGGAATATTGGAGGTTGCAATTTGCAGGAGAGCATAAACACCAAAGATGGTCCCAACTCTAATTAAAATACCTTCCACTCTTGACAACTCCCTTTCAATACAATACAATTATTTATACAAAGCATTATTGAAATTGGAATCTTATATTTAGTGTCCGGCATGATTAATTTTGCCAACTTATTTTACTATTCAGCTTATTTTTGCTACTATTCATGGGTCCTATTACACTTTTTGATACTATTTGTGAGTTCCACTATACTACTTTAGCTAACTTTTACTTTTATCTACAGTACTTTCAATAAAAAGTTTTCAGTTTCAGCAAATAAGCAGCTCTCAAACAGACCCTATTGAACCAAGCATGATTATCTTGGCCTTCTAATATCCATTTTAATTTTCAAAATTTAAGTTTCATCCTTCACCCTTATACCACAACCTTATTCCATCCACTAATTCTCCCACTAGTTGAGCTTTTTACAAGTACATTTAGGGTCTATTTGAGAAGTTTATTTAGCTGATGGTCTGTTTGAGATCCGCTTATTTTGCTGAAATTGAAAACTTTTTGCTGAAAGTATTATAGATAAAGGTAAAAGTTAACTGAAATAATACAGTAAGACCCATGAATAGTACCAAAAAGTGTAGTGAGGGTATGAATAGTAGCAAAAATAAGCTGAATAGTAAAATATGCTGGCTTTTTAATTTTTGCCAAACACACACTAAAGCTGAATTTTTTTTGCTGAAAGTGTAAAAAAAAGTTGAAAAATAAGCTAAATAGTATAATAAGACTTATAAATAGTATCAAAAAGTGCAGTAGAACTAATAAATAGTAATAAAAATAAGCTAAAATTGCAAATAAGCTTAAAATTTCAGCCCATCCCAAACGATCTCTTAGGATAAACTCTTTTTTTTTTTTTTTTGGTGAATGAATATACTTTAATTAAGCTGTCACGTAGCTAAGAGTCTTAATATCAACTCGCATTAGTAGGTTTTCACAGAGATCTTTGGCTTCAAATTACCCCTTCCCCAATTATCAAATTATGAACCAAAAAATATTTCAATGTTACAACTTTTTGGGCTAATATTCGTCTTTATTTTTGTGAAGGACCACATGGACTTCAATAGCATATATAATAACAGGAGTGATTGGGGCAGGAGTTTTGTCTCTTGCATGGAGCGTGGCTCAGCTAGGGTGGATTGCAGGTCCATTATCATGATTGTCTTTGCAGGCATCACCATTATTTCCACAAACCTTCTATGTGATTGCTATAGATACCCAGATCCTGAATGTGGCCCCGCTAGAATTCGGTCCTATATGGAAGCTGTCAGGGTTATTTAGGTGAGAGATTTAATCCCAATTTCCTGATCTTTGTCACATCTAATCTTAACCATCAATCAATGATGTATATTTTTTTTTTTTGGTAGAAATCAATCAATGATGTATTGTCTTAGCTAATGATATTTGTCTTGCAAGTTGAAATTTCTAAAATGTGGACCCATTTAGCCAAAAAAAAAAATCAAGAATTGTGTGTGTTAGGCTTCATATATATATATATATATATATATTTTAATCTATAAGTTCCAGTGTGTGATTAAGTTAGCTAATAGTAGGCTTGGGCTTTGATTAGCAAAAATAATAAACAAATAAATTCTAAATCCCTTTTAGTTTTGTTTTTAAGTTAGTCAGTAATTCGTGACCAAAAAAAAAAAGTTCATAAACAGTTCATTAGGATGAAATTCATGTTGAGTTAACATTTTCTAATGTTGATCCTTGTTAAAAGATTGGAATTATTAGAATCACATTCTAATAATCATCTTAAGGACAAAATTTTCTTCAATCCAGTTGCAATTGAATAACTATCTATGTTATTTTTAATCACATGACCTATTTAATGGTAATGTAAAGTGACCAAAGCTTTGAGTTTTATTGTTGTCTACTAAAAAAGAAAGAACTAAGTAGTCCACCAGACCTGCAGATATTTCACTAGTCTGCATTAATGAAAACCCTTTTTATTGGGAGTGCCAATATATCTAATAATAAACATTGACCTTATAATGTACATGGAAATGCAGGAGAGAAGAGCCAGAAGGTGAGTGGAGTGATTGTGCTGGAGAGCTTATGGGGGGGTGCAGTTGCCTATGTCATTACGGCTGCTACCAGCATGAGGTACTCCTCAAGAACTATTTTCACTACTTCATACTCTTTATTAAACTGTAAGGTTTTTTTTTTTTTTTTTGGTGGTCACATGCTAGCTAAATCACTAACATTCTTAAATATTAATGGTCCATTGGATTCTCTGAAGTTCTCAAGTTAACTCTATTTTAGGGTTTTTAAATCTTGATAATTTATGGATGAATTAAGGTTTGTTTGAGAACGGTTTATTTATCTTTTTGTTGAAAGTGTATTAAAGTATACTTGTACCTTGAATTTTTTTGAAAAAGTGAGGAAAAATGAGAAAAAGTGAGGTTTTAAAAAGTTGTACATAAAAGTTAAAAGTTAGAAGCTAAAGTTAAAGCTAATGCCAAACTCGCCCTTAGTTTTTATCATGCCATCAATATTTAAAGAAATGTCTATTATCTAATGTGACTGTAAAAACTCCTCTGCCTACATCTCTTCAATTTATTTTATAGTATTATGTTATGATCCTAGTGTCCCACATGAATTAAGTGTAAGCTTAACTATGTGTTTATAAGTTCTTGGCCACCCCTTGCAAGCCGATTTTCAAGGGTGAGTTCTACTCATGAGTTCCTAACATATTGACATAAAGATATGTGTTAGTCTACACTTTAAACTACCATCCTACTAAGAAGGAAACCATATCCTATGTCAGCTTCATGGAGTGGTTGTCTCACAAGCTTCTAGTTGGGAGTCACAGACTTGTAAGAGGTCACTCCATAGATGGGGGTACAAGATAATTAGTATAAGACAAGATAGCTCCAGGGACTTGGGCCATGGAAACTGGAGACTCTTGTTTCTAGTCCTAGAGTGTATCTTACTGGGCCTTTTGCGGTGCCAATCTCTAGCTGGGTCTGGTCCATTCAAATGCAAGCCTGGCTAGCCACAAAATTGTACCTTCAAATGAAAAGGACACAACCTAAAGGATAAGGTTAATAATAGGGAATGTCAATATAAGTTAAAAAAAAAAAAAAAATTTTTTCACAGCAAATTTAGTAAAGAAAATTGAGTATAGCACATGCACAGCACTGAAGGGAAATATACATTAAGTTTGAATTGTAACACATCCCAGTAAAGAAAATTGTCAAACAAAGAAAAAAGAAAAAAAACCTTAAATGATCCAAGTTCAATCAAACAAAACTATCAATTTATATAAACAGAAAAGCTAACATGGTAACTTCACTTCTTTGCTTATCATCAAAACAAAACAATTAATTATGAAATTCAAACGTTACTTCAAAAAAATAAAGCCTCAAGCCTCGTCCTTGGACTTGCTCATAGTCCTTGTGTAAATAAACCTTCTCACGCTTTCAAAAATCTTCTTAAGTACCTCTTTGTTTGATTTTTGAATGCCCTTACAAACACAAACTGTCATTGAGTAGCATTTAGAAACTCCCCAGTGAAAGATTTTAAAATTTTGTACTTTGAAAAATTAACTTGAAATCTTACAAACATGAGAATGTACTTAGTGACTCTAGTGGAAAAAACTTGAACAACATGACTAACCCTCCAAGTAGGGCTATCCATGGGTCGGGTCGGGTCGAGTTTGTGCCCAACTTGGACTGACCCGAATGAGGTGGGTGGATAAAAATTTGACTCGAAATGACCTGGAGATTTGGTCAGATTTTTGGTTCAGGTCTCGTCTGTTTCGGGTTGATTCGAGTCGGTCTTGGTTTTATCATCGGGGCCAAAATCTGGCCAAATCCGGCTAGATTTGGCCGAAATCTGGCAATCCGTCGAGATAGGGATCGTATTTCATCGGATAACGCTGAGATCTTGCCAGATCTCAAAGGATTTGGACTAGATCTCATCGAAATTGGTTTGAAATTCGTAATAATTCACCGGAAAGGGTAAAGGACTCGGTTCGGGTTGGGTGTCACGGGTTTTGAAATGGAAAACCGACAAGCGACCCGCGTAGGGTCGGTTGGCTAGCTTAGAACCTGCGTCTGATCGCCGGAGTCGTCGGATAGGGTGGTGGCAGGTCGGACATGGGCGGGTTGGCCGGGTTGAGCGAGATGCTGGGCTAGTTGGACACCCCTACCTCCAAGATAGCAAAATATTATAACAAATTAAGATGCATCAAACATGAAAGGAGCAAGAAACTAAATGCATATGAATGGATAAATAAGAAAGGATAACGCATTAAAATTTAAAACAACAATTCCATAGTGAGAGTAAAGGGTTAAAGTGTAGAGATATACTCAAAAACAAATTGAACCCAAATATCCCAAAGGAAATTATAAACAGAAAAAATGAGAAATGAAAAAATTATAAAGGAAAAAATGCTAGAAAAGAAACATGAGAAACGAAATTATAAACGGAAAAAATGTTTCAATTTTTTTTTAAAAGAATAAATAAAATGAAAGCTTTAAAGTGTAAAGATATACTCAAAACAAATTGAAATCAAATATCCTGAAGGAAAACCAAATCCAACACAAATAACGGATATTAAAAACCATTCTTGATCCAAATTCCTTACAAAACCTATCTAAGCCAAAAAAACTTATGCAATCCAATCTAGTCAAAATACCCAAACCTAAATCAGATTTGATCCCAAATTAAAAAAAAAAAAAAAAAAAAAAAAAAACGGGAGGGAATGGGTTTGATGATGGTAGAGGCCTGGACTGTCGCTTGACACAGTTGGGGGTAGATTTCTCAGTTTCTCTCTCTCTCTCTCTCTCTCTCTCTCTCTCTAATCTAATTGTGTTTTCTGTTTTAAATTGTGTAGGTGAGAGAATTTGTAGACTAGCAGAGTGAGAAGAAAGAATATCATAAGTTAAATGCAGTTGAAGAAAATTGCAAACTAGCATCTCGAGTTTTATAGACTCGATTTCAGTCTAAAACTTGAGAATTAAAGACTCGATTCCCATTTGTTGAGTTGGAAATGTGACGCCAGATAGATCTAGAGTCTCATAGACTCGAGTTCTAAAAAGCAAAACAAGTCTTTAAGACTCGATTTGTACTTTAGACTCGATTTTGGTACTTGAAGAACAACAGACCTAAAGAAGAATAGAGGAACGATCTGACGACTAAGAACAACAATCTGACGAAAAGAACAGAGCAACGATCTAATGAAGAACAAAGGAAGAATAGAGGAAGAACCAAGAACGCTGGAGCTCCGATTGTATGATTGAACACTGGGTGGGCAATTGGACGATTTGGTCTTCAAATTTGCAGAAGAAGACCACTGGTCAACTCAGAAGAACGCGAGGAAGAAGAAGTTAAAATGGTGAAACTCGAGTCTTAAAAACTCAAATTCTACGTAGATTTTCTTCCACATAGCTCCCACCACTTATGAATCGAGACTTAAAAACTCAAGTTTTATCTTGGAACTTGAGTTTTAAACACTCGAGATGCTAGTTTACAACATTGTTTTGAAACGTGACAACTAACTAAATTTTTTGATATTTAATGTTATTTGGAAAAAAAATTCCTGTGCAGGTTGCACAATTAACAGTTAAAATTTAAAGCCTCAAATGGTGAACATGCGGTATTTTGTAACCTTTAAATTGTAAGGTGACAGGTTTTGAAGTGGGCAATTTTCCTTACGTGTCATCACACCTTAATTACAAGGAAAGGCTGAAGCAATGGAAGTAAAATTAAAAGTTTTATGAAAGAATTGCAGGTTCATGCTAAAGCAATAAACCAAACATACTACTACCATATAGATCTTTAGCAAAAGAAATTTCACAAACTATGAACAAAAAATTAACAAAAGATATTAAGATGATACCACTAAACTGGAAAAGAATTAATCAAAATTGTTTTCCTATAGCTAATTGATTAGAAATATACCCAACTATTTCATTTTTCATCCTATTATGTGTCAATGGAACTTAAAAAAATGGTCAAGAACTAAATCATCTATCACCAAACACTCAATTGTATCCTTATTTTTTCATATATTGTGAATTTCAAAACTGGGCAAGTTGTTCACAAATGAATCAATCCTCGAGAATGTGCACATGTTTAGATTTTTTGAGGAGAAACACAAATTTTAAGAGTTGGTTTCACTGCTTTCAAGAGTCATCTGAAAGATTAATTAATCTTTGTGTTGATCATGGCAATATACACTCAAGCAATTATATTTAAAAAAAAAAAAAAAAAAAGAGATATGTAAAGAAACATCCAATAGATGTCCTATAAATAAATAGGAAAAATTACAGATTAACTCTTATAAGAAAGACATAAAAGTATAAATGCATGTTTAGTGACAGATTGTTGTAGGCAGAAACACGGTATCTAGCAAAGAAGATATGATTGGCAACATTGGCCACGCTAATGGCAACAACATCGTAGAATATCTTCTCTATTTTCTTTTATACTCATGACTCTCTAATTAGGGTTACAATAACCCACCCCATTAGCGGACTTCAAATAGAACACGTTAGGAAAAAAAAACATGATTTTCTGATTCTTCATCAATCAACTCAATCGAGAGTTGATCAACAAGCACTCTTGATCAATTGAGAGATGATCGAGGGTCAATCAAAATTCCCAGACTGTCCTTTCTTGTGCTGAACCTTGGACTTGATCTTGTACTTGATTTTTAATGCTTACAACTCAAAACAAGATATATTGTCATGGATTTGCCAACACCATACCTAAGATATTTGAAAACTTGCTTAGTGTTTAAAACACTGTGAATGTTTAGACCTTCAAAAACAAATATTCCAAAACAAGCTTATATTCAAATAGTATATGTGCAGAATATGAAATATAAGCAATACCCAAATGAGGAAACTACTTTAAGCCTTTGATTAATCACAACTAGCAAAAATTAAAAGCTAAGAGTAAGGGAAAGAGAGATGCAAATACAAAATTACATCGGCACGTGTTATCGAAGAGGAAATCAAAGAACTCGGCAAAAAATCTCTCCGCCACCCTCCAAGCGGTAAATGATCCATTAGAAAATTAATTAGGATACACGAATAGCAATAACTCTCAAGCCTAATCTATCCAATGCACCTAAGCCTTTCAAGCTTCTTGCTCCAACAAGGTTACTCCCACATGTCTTCTTTAGCTTTCTAAATCCCGCAATTAGCTCATTGCATCAACTAATATGAATTGGTTATCTCTTGAACTACTTCCCAAACACCAAGAACTTTTTCACTATTCTGAATTTGGTGAGGTAAGGATTTGGTTTATAATCCTCTTATAAATATGACAATGGAGAGGGTGAGAGTCGAGGAATTTGGAGAATCAAATGTATAAGATTGTGGATGAATCAATCTTGTTTTTCTCTAGGTGTTCTCTCTTAAAGTTCTCTCTAGAAGCTTTTTTGCTCTACATTTCGTGGGTATAAGGGTATTTATAGTAGGGTATGAGATGGAATGTGAAAAGTCACTTTTCAGCAAAACAGGGAGCATTGGCGAGTCACTTGCGACTGGAATGAGTTGCAAGTTCCAGTCGCCAGTTACCAGACTAGGCCAGACTCTACTTTTGTCCTGTTGTGATCTAGCTATCTTGACTCTTCATCTTTCTGCATGCTTCACATGTCTGCTCGAGTTCCTGTCGTGAGTCACCTTCTTGTTGCACACTCTTGATCAAATCTTTACACTCTCTCACACAAAACCCTTATATTATTCCACCTAAATACAGGGTTTCTAAATGCTGAATTACAAGCAAATTTTGCATGAAATAAAGCCAACACATAGTTGAATAAATTCAACTTTACAATATTGAAATTGGAAATTTATATCGAATGATACCAAGTAGGAATTTCTTGGATTTCTAATACTCCATCAACAATTAGGCTTTAACTTTTACTTTCATATCATAGCCTTATTCTACTCACTAATCCTCTCACTTGGTGAGCTTTTTACACCATTGTTATTTGAGCCATTATGATGTATGCATATACTTAAAATAAATAATAAGCTTTGAGGTAATTCTACTTTACCAAGAAATTCCCAAACAGTGGCTTTGTAAATAACTTCTATACCATGAAACTCCCATTGTTGCCGGGTTTTCAGTGGAATCTTCTCAGGCTATGTTTCCGAACTGCATACGTTGTATCAACCACTGGAATTGCAATGCTCTTCCCTTACTTCAATTCAGTCTTGGGACTGTTAGGGGCCTTGAACTTTTGGCCGTTGACTATATATTTCCCTGTGGAGATGTACTTTGTACAAAAGAAAGTAGGAGCTTGGACAAAAAAATGGATTGTACTTAGGACATTTAGCTTTGTCTGCTTTCTTGTGACAATTGTTGGTTTTATTGGATCACTTGAATCTGTTATAAGTGCCGAACTCAGCTGAGTAATTATTGTAACTAGCGTTTAACCTGCGCAATGTGCGGGGTCATTTTACTTATTAGAAGACAATAAAATACATTAAAATTCTTCTAGGGCATGTTGTATAATTTAACTAATGGTTAAAATAAACCAACGTTAAACTGTTAAACTTTAATTATGGAAACAATATTTCATAACAATTCTAAAATAGCTGTATAGAACAACTTAACATAAAATTTATATGCATAAAAAATCAATAGATAAATATATGTGGTAAAAATAGATAAATATAAGGTTTATCAAGCAAGATGAGGTTTGGGGGAAAAAGAAAAAAAGAAAAAAAGAAAAAGAAGAAGTCTATCTACATCTTGTGATAATGACGAAGGCATGGCAGGTATTGATAAGGGTAATTTCTAGACGTAAATGTATTTTTAGTTCCTATATTTTGACTTTTATTTTTATTTTTATTTTGGTTCCTACATTTTATTTTTACTGCTTTTAGTTCTTAAATCAATTAACGCGTGACATTTAAGTCCTTACCGTCACCCAACTAAAAGCAAAAACTGACATGGCTGACGGCACTGTAAAATAATAATTAAAAAATCTATTTTAGCATTAAAAAAATTGCCACATCAGAATTTAAATTTAAAAAAATGATATATTAATTTTAACTAAAAAAAAAAAAAAAACTCAGGAAGAACGTGATGAAAACAAGAACTCCAACCCAGATCAAAGAACTCAAGAACACAAACCTAAACACAAAATTTTCTTTCTTGACCCATGACTGCCCTCAAATTACAACCACAAATCCACCGGAATCTGCCACAAAACCATCAACTATCCGCCACAAATCCAAAACAATAAACCCATCCACTACCCATACAAACCCATCGGAGCAAACTATTCCACCCAAATTTGATTAAAAAAAGAAAAAAAAACTCAGCTAGTCCAGGCGCCATTCCTCTTTGATCTGAGAACGAAGCCCATCACCAAATTACAATCTGTGAATGAATCCCACCACCAAACTCCGATCTGTGCCATCATTGAAACCCACCACCAAACTTCAATCCAGCCACTGAAACCCACAACCAAACTTCAATCTAACCACCAACCATTACTGATCCAGCCACTGAACAATCATGCAACCCATCACCGACCGACCCAAACTCTGATTGTGCCATCTCCAAAACTCTACCACAGACGCCAATCACCACAAACCCCCACCCTTTGCCACGTCGATCCACAAACTCAGACCTCCACCACGCCGATCCCCACAAACCCACGCCCTCCACCTCACCACGACAAGTCGGCAACACCATATGCACAGAAACCCACAAAAAAAAAAAATGCCAAAGAGAGAGACCTATTGATTTGAGAGAGGAGCTTGAGGCATATGGGTTTGGGTTTGAGCAAAATCAAGAGATAAAGAGAGTTCAAGAAGGCTAAGCACCAAGATAGAGGGAGAGAGAAGAAAAAGAAGAAAAGGAAAGAATGGAGGCAGAGAAATTGAGAGACCGATCTGGGAAAGACCGATTAGGAGAGTTTCAGAGAGTTGTGATATGGGATTGTGGTGTTTTGATGGCTTGTTTTTTTGTTTTTAATTTTTTTCATTTAGTTAAAATTAATAAATTAATTTTTTTTTAATTTAAATTCTGGCGTGGCAATTTTTTAATGTTAAAATAGATTTTTTAATTATTATTTTACTGTGCCGTCAGCCACGTTTGCATTTTTTGATAGTTGAGTGACGATAAGGACTTAAATGTCACGCGTTAATCGGTTTAGGGACTAAAAGTGGTAAAAATAAAATGTAAGGACCGAAATGAAAAAAAGTCAAAATGTAGGGACTAAAAGTGCATTTACGCCTAATTTTTATCTTCACCTTTTGGTCATGATGAAAAACCAACCACCAACAACCTATTATGATATAGCACATTAAGGAAAATTAGTAAATCAACCAAAGAATAAAACATACATACAGCCACATAAACAAAAACAGAACTTTCACTAAAGTGTTTTAACTTCCTTAGACAATGTGGCTCAAGGCAAAGCAAACCCTTACATGTAAATTAATAGGGGAAAAAACCCAATGACTATGACACTTCACAGCAAAGATTGAATAATTATAAAAATGGAAAATAAATTATATCGAAATTAAGTCAAGTCAATGTCAATATAAGTTAAAAAAAAAAAAAAATTGTTTTCACAGCAAATTTAGTAAAGAAAATTGAGTATAGCACATACACAGCACTGAAGGGAAATATACATTAAGTTTGAATTGTAACACATCCCAGTAAAGAAAATTGTCAAACAAAGAAAAAAGAAAAAACAAAACCTTTAAATGATCCAAGTTCAATCAAACAAAACTATCAATTTATATAAACAGAAAAGCTAACATGGTAACTTCACTTCTTTGCTTATCATCAAAACAAAACAATTAATTATGAAATTCAAACGTTACTTCAAAAAAATAAAGCCTCAAGCCTCGTCCTTGGACTTGCTCATAGTCCTTGCTGTAAATAAACCTTCTCACGCTTTCAAAAATCTTCTTAAGTACCTCTTTGTTTGATTTTTGAATGCCCTTACAAACACAAACTGTCATTGAGTAGCATTTAGAAACTCCCCCAGTGAAAGATTTTAAAATTTTGTACTTTGAAAAATTAACTTGAAATCTCACAAACATGAGAATGTACTTAGTGACTCTAGTGGAAAAAACTTGAACAACATGACTAACCCTCCAAGTAGGGCTACCCATGGGTCGGGTCGGGTCGAGTTTGTGCCCAACTTGGACTCGACCTTAATGAGGTGGGTGGATAAAAATTTGACTCGAAACTGACCTGGAGATTTGGTCAGATTTTTCGGTTCAGGTCTCGTCTGTTTCGGGTTGATTCGAGTCGGTCTTGGGTTTTATCATCGGGGCCAAAATCTGGCCAAATCCGGCTAGATTTGGCCGAAATCTGGCTAAATCCGTCGAGATAGGGATCGTATTTCATCAGATAACGCTGAGATCTTGCCAGATCTCAAAGGATTTGGACTAGATCTCATCGAAATTGGTTTGAAATTCGTAATAATTCACCGAAAAGGGTAAAGGACTCGGTTCGGGTTGGGTGTCACGGGTTTTGAAATGGAAAACCGACAAGCGACCCGCGTAGGGTCGGGTTGGCTAGCTTAGAACCTGCGTCTGATCGCCGGAGTCGTCGGATAGGGTGGTGGCAGGTCGGACATGGGCGGGTTAATTAAATCGAAATTAAGTCAAGTCAATGTCAATATAAGTTAAAAAAAAAAAAAAAAAACATTTTTTTCACAGCAAATTTAGTAAAGAAAATTGAGTATAGCACATGCACAGCACTAAAGGGAAATATACATTAAGTTTGAATTGTAACACATCCCAGTAAAGAAAATTGTCAAACAAAGAAAAAAGAAAAAAAACCTTCAAATGATCCAAGTTCAATCAAACAAAACTATCAATTTATATAAACAGAAAAGCTAACATGGTAACTTCACTTCTTTGCTTATCATCAAAACAAAACAATTAATTATGAAATTCAAACGTTACTTCAAAAAAATAAAGCCTCAAGCCTCGTCCTTGGACTTGCTCATAGTCCTTGGTGTAAATAAACCTTCTCACGCTTTCAAAAATCTTCTTAAGTACCTCTTTGTTTGATTTTTGAATGCCCTTACAAACACAAACTGTCATTGAGTAGCATTTAGAAACTCACCCAGTGAAAGATTTTAAAATTTTGTACTTTGAAAAATTAAATTGAAATCTTACAAACATGAGAATGTACTTAGTGACTCTAGTGGAAAACACTTGAACAACATGACTAACCCTCCAAGTAGGGCTATCCATGGGTCGGGCCGGGTCGAGTTTGTGCCCAACCTGGACTTGACCCGAATGAGGTGGGTGGATAAAAATCTGACTCGAAATTGACCTGGAGATTTGGTCAGATTTTTTGGTTTAGGTCTCGTCTGTTTCGGGTTGATTCGAGTCGGTCTCAGGTTTTATCATTGGGGCCAAAATCTGGCCAAATCCGGCTAGATCTGGCCGAAATCTGGCAAATCCGTCGAGATAGGGACCGTATTTCATCGGATAACGGTGAGATCTTGCCAGATCTCAAAGGATCTGGACTAGATCTCATCGAAATTGGTCTGAAATTCGTAATAATTCACCGGAAATGGTAAAGGACTCGGTTCGGGTCGGGTGCCACGGGTTTTGAAATGGAAAACCGACTAGCAACCCGCGTAGGGTCGGATTGGCTAGCTCAGAACCTGCGTCTGATCGCTGGAGTCGTCGGATAGGGTGGTGGCAGGTCGGACATGGGCGGGTTGGCCGGGTTGAGCGAGATGCTGGGCTAGTTGGACACCCCTACCTCCAAGATAGCAAAATATTATAACAAATTAAGATGCATCAAACATGAAAGGAGCAAGAAACTAAATGCATATGAATGGATAAATAAGAAAGGATAACGCATTAAAATTTAAAACAACAATTCCATAGTGAGAGTTAAGGGTTAAAGTGTAGAGATATACTCAAAAACAAATTGAACCCAAATATCCCAAAGGAAATTATAAACAGAAAAAATGAGAAATGAAAAAATTATAAACGGAAAAAATGCTAGAAAAGAAACATGAGAAACGAAATTATAAACGGAAAAAATGTTTCAAATTTTTATTTTAAAAGAATAAATAAAATGAAAGCTTTAAAGTGTAAAGATATACTCAAAACAAATTGAAATCAAATATCCTGAAGGAAAACCAAATCCAACACAAATAACGGATATTAAAAACCATTCTTGATCCAAATTCCTTACAAAACCTATCTAAGCCAAAAAAACTTAATGCAATCCAATCTAGTCAAAATGCCCAAACCTAAATCAGATTTGATCCCAAATTAAAAAAAAAAAAAAAAAAAGGCGGAGGGAATGGGTTTGATGATGGTAGAGGCCTGGACTGTCGCTTGACACAGTTGGGGGTAGATTTCTCAGTTTCTCTCTCTCTCTCTCTCTCTCTCTCTCTCTCTCAATCTAATTGTGTTTTCTGTTTTAAATTGTGTAGGTGAGGGAATTTGTAGACTAGCAGAGTGAGAAGAAAGAATATCATAAGTTAATATGCAGTTGGAAGAAAATTGCAAACTAGCATCTCGAGTTTTATAGACTCGATTTCAGTCTAAAACTTGAGAATTAAAGACTCGATTCCCATTTGTTGAGTTGGAAATGTGACGCCAGATAGATCTAGAGTCTCATAGACTCGAGTTCTAAAAAGCAAAACCAAGTCTTTAAGACTCGATTTTGGTACTTTAAGACTCGATTTTGGTACTTGAAGAACAACAGACCTAAAGAAGAATAGAGGAACGATCTGACGACTAAGAACAACAATCTGACGATGAAGAATAGAGCAACGATCTAATGAAGAACAGAGGAAGAATAGAGGAAGAACCAAGAACGCTGGAGCTCCGATTGTATGATTGAACACTGGGTGGGCAATTGGACGATTTGGTCTTCAAATTTGCATGAAGAAGACCACTGGGTCGGAACTCAGAAGAACGCGAGGAAGAAGAAGTTAAAATGGTGAAACTCGAGTCTTAAAAACTCAAATTCTACGTAGATTTTCTTCCACATTAGCTCCCACCACTTATGAATCGAGACTTAAAAACTTAAGTTTTATCTTGGAACTTGAGTTTTAGACACTCGAGATGCTAGTTTACAACATTGTTTTGAAACGTGACAACTAACTAAATTTTTTGATATTTAATGTTATTTGGAAAAAAAATTCCTGTGCAGGTTGCACAATTAACAGTTAAAATTTAAAGCCTCAAATGGTGCAACATGCGGTATTTTGTAACCTTTAAATTGTAAGTGTGGCAGGTTTTTAAGTGGGCAATTTTCCTTACGTGTCATCACAGCCTTAATTACAAGGAAAGGCTGAAGCAATGGAAGTAAAATTAAAAGTTTTATGAAAGAATTGCAGGTTCATGCTAAAGCAATAAACCAAACATACTACTACCATATAGATCTTTAGCAAAAGAAATTTCACCAACTATGAACAAAAAATTAACAAAAGATATTAAGATGATACCACTAAACTGGAAAAGAATTAATCAAAATTGTTTTCCTATAGCTAATTGATTAGAAATATACCCAACTATTTCATTTTTCATCCTATTATGTGTCAATGGAACTTAGAAAAAATGGTCAAGAACTAAATCATCTATCACCAAACACTCAATTGTATCCTTATTTTTTTCATATATTTGTGAATTTCAAAACTGGGCAAGTTGTTCACAAATGAATCAATCCTCGAGAATGTGCACATGTTTAGATTTTTTGAGGAGAAACACAAATTTTAAGAGTTGGTTTCACTGCTTTCAAGAGTCATCTGAAAGATTAATTAATCTTTGTGTTGATCATGGCAATATACACTTAAGCAATTATATTTAAAAGAAAAAAGAAAAAAAAAAAGAGATCTGTGTAAAGAAACATCCAATAGATGTCCTATAAATAAATAGGAAAAATTACAGATTAACTCTTATAAGAAAGACATAAAAGTATAAATGCATGTTTAGTGACAGATTGTTGTAGGCAGAAACACGGTATCTAGCAAAGAAGATATGATTGGCAACATTGGCCACGCTAATGGCAACAACATCGTAGAATATCTTCTCTATTTTCTTTTGTACTCATGACTCTCTAATTAGGGTTACAATAACCCACCCCATTAGCGGACTTCAAATAGAACACGTTAGGAAAAAAAAACATGATTTTCTGATTCTTCATCAATCAACTCAATCGAGAGTTGGTCAACAAGCACTCTTGATCAATTGAGAGATGATCGAGGGTCAATCAAAATTCCCGAGATTGTCCTTTCTTGTGCTGAACCTTGGACTTGATCTTGTACTTGATTTTTAATGCTTACAACTCAAAACAAGATATATTGTCATGGATTTGCCAACACCATACCTAAGATATTTGAAAACTTGCTTAGTGTTTAAAACACTTGTGAATGTTTAGACCTTCAAAAACAAATATTCCAAAATAAGCTTATATTCAAATAGTATATGTGCAGAATATGAAATATAAGCAATACCCAAATGAGGAAACTACTTTAAGCCTTTGATTAATCACAACTAGCAAAAATTAAAAGCTAAGAGTAAGGGAAAGAGAGATGCAAATACAAAATTACATCGGCACGTGTTATCGAAGAGGAAATCAAAGAACTCGGCAAAAAATTTCTCCGCCACCCTCCAAGCGGTAAATGATCCATTAGAAAATTAATTAGGATATATGAATAGCAATAGACTCTTCAAGTCTAATCTATCCAATGCACCTAAGCCTTTCAAGCTTCTTGCTCCAACAAGGTTACTCCCACCGTGTCTTCTTTAGCTTTCTAAATCCCGCAATTAGCTCATTGCATCAACTAATATGAATTGGTTATCTCTTGAACTACTTCCCAAACACCAAGAACTTTTTCACTATTCTGAATTTGGTGAGGTAAGGATTTGGTTTATAATCCTCTTATAAATATGACAATGGAGAGGGTGAGAGTCGAGGAATTTGGAGAATCAAATGTATAAGATTGTGGATGAATCAATCTTGTTTTTCTCTAGGGTTTCTCTCTTAAAGTTCTCTCTAGAAGCTTTTTTTGCTCTACATTTCGTGGGTATAAGGGTATTTATAGTAGGGTATGAGATGGAATGTGAAAAGTCACTTTTCAGCAAAACAGGGAGCATTGGCGAGTCACTTGCGACTGGAATGAGTTGCAAGTTCCAGTCGCCAGTTACCAGACTAGGCCAGACTCTACTTTTGTCTTGTTGTGATCTAGCTATCTTGACTCTTCATCTTTCTGCATGCTTCACATGTGTGCTTTATTTTGGCGAGTCACCAGTCGCGAGTCAGTCGCGAGTTCCTGTTGTGAGTCACCTTCTTGTTGCACACTCTTGATCAAATCTTTACGCTCTCTCACACAAAACCCTTATATTATTCCTACCTAAATACAGGGTTTCTAAATGCTGAATTACAAGCAAATTTTGTATGAAATAAAGCTAACACATAGTTGAATAAATTCAATTTTACAATATTGAAATTGGAAATTTATATCGAATGATACCAAGTAGGAATTTCTTGGATTTCTAATATTCCATCAACAATTAGGCTTTAACTTTTACTTTCATATCATAGCCTTATTCTACTCACTAATCCTCTCACTTGGTGAGCTTTTTACACCATTGTTATTTGAGCCATTATGATGTATGCATATACTTAAAATAAATAATAAGCTTTGAGGTAATTCTACTTTCTTAAATATTAATAGTCCATTGGATTCTCTGAAGTTCTCAAGTTAACTCTATTTTAGGGTTTTTAAATCTTGATCATTTATGGATGAATAAAGGTTTCTTTGGAACGGTTTATTTATCTTTTTGTTGAAATTTTTTTTGTTGAAAGTGTAGTAAAGTATACTTGTACCTTGAATTTTTTTGAAAAAGTGAGGAAAAATGGAAAAAAGTGAGATTTTAAAAAACTGTACATACAAGTTAAAAGCTAAAAGCTAAAAGCTAAAAGCTAAAGTTTAAAGCTAATGCCAAACTCACCCTCAGTTTTTATCATGTCATCAATATTTAAAGAAATGTTTATTATCTAAATGTGACTGTAATAACTCCTCTGCCTACATCTCTTCAATTTATTTTATTGTATTATTTTATGATTCTAGTGTCCCACATGAATTAAGTGTAAACTTAACCATGTGTTTATAAGTTCTTGGCCACCCCTTGCAAGCCGATTTTCAAGGGTGAGTTCTATCCATGAGTTCCTAACATATTGACATGAAGATATATGTGTTAGGAGAAACCATATCCTATGTCAGCTTCATGGAGTGGTCTCACAAGCTTCTAGTTGGGAGTCATAGACTTGTAAGAGGCCACTCCATAGATGGTGGTGCAAGATAATTAGTATAAGACAAGATAGCTCCAGGGACTTGGGCCATGGAAACTGGATACTCTTGTTTCTACTTTCTAGTCCTAGAGTGTATCTTACTGGGCCTTTTGCGGTGCCAATCTCTAGCTGGGTCTGGTCCATTCAAATGCAAGCCTGGCTAGCCACAAAATTGTACCTTCAAATGAAAAGGACACATCCTAAAGGATAAGGTTAATAATAGGGAAAAGGGAAAATTTCCTCTTGCACTCGTTTACCTCCACTATTTTACGCCAATATCTCTTTGGTAATATTGTGCAAAGGATGATAGGACTAAATAAACGGTGCAGCTGATACATGATTATGGGTCCACTCTATGTCCTTTACTAGTTAGTTTTTGAGATTCTTGAAATCAAGTCTAAAGTTTCTCAAGCTGCAAATGATGTGAAAGTTTATGTTAGGTGTATTGAGGAAACAAACACAGCAACAAGAGTTAAAAAACAGGATGAAACATCCCTTTAGAAATGGTATCATGTGGAATCAGAATCAGCTAAAGAGGCTGTGTATCAAACTGCCTTTTTTTCTGGACATTGGCTATTGGAGTATTTCCATTGCAAGGGACAAAATTTCTACTTGATTTCAATCGTTTACATTTTTAGATAAGAGGACTATCAACTCAAGGACCCATCCATTGCTACTATTTAATTCAAAATAAGGTAAGGAGAAAGTAATAAGGAAGAAAGGTGAAAATGGCATGATGAACATGACAGCTGATTTCTCCATCATTGTTTAGGTTCTAAATGAGACTATATATCTTCATGACACTGAGAAACGATCCATGCAAAAGCCTTGTAAGTTTTAAGTCTAACCTTGCAGAATCTCACTAATCATGGCTTCAAAAATGCTTGAATGGCTTTTGTTCCTATTGCAGCCTTCAAATGATTGTCCAATTGGGGAGCAATTACCATGGTGTCAAGTAAATGATAGGTTTTTCACCAAAAAAAAGTACATGATAGGTTTCTCCTTTAGTAGTCCATCAAATAGGCACTTACCAATAAAAAGTTCCATCAAGTAGCTGGCAACTCTTGTGTTGTCTTTTACAGCTTACTAGAATTATTGGAACTAAAATGATGAAGCTTATATGGCCATGTTCAAAATTTTACGTAATTTTAATTGCCTGATCAATAATAAGTAAATGTGCACACATGCATGTGCTCACTTAGGACTCAGGACCAATTCAAAGCTTTGTAGAACTGATGGAACATTCTTATGTTGATCATGGTCATTATTTGCCACCATATAATAAAGGCCACTGCAAGCTAGTTAGTTTAGATGGAGATAAAAAGGAACACAAAATGTTAGCTGTAACAAGCATGGTATTTTTATTTGCATTTATGTATGTGTGACAGTGTTTTGTATCCGGGGCCTTCATATTGGTGTGTGGCATAGTGTTCTGAGTCTTAGGCTTTTATATTGGGTATACAGGTACCAAACTTCATGGCCCTCTTTGGAGTTGGATAAACATGGCTATCAAACACTCTTTTGAAGTAGCCAAAGGTTCCTGTGATGACGATGGGCGTCTAAGAAGAAGTGGTCAAGATTTTTTCTAGGACTAACCACTGGTTCTTCTAAATTTACTTCCAAATTTAGTCTTGAATTCAGTGCCTCGTGTGGGCAATTCAATCAGGATCCTTGTGGAGTTGCACAGCTCATATCATTACTGCTGTTATTGGCTCTGGAGTTCTGTCTCTGGCATGGAGTACTGCACAGTTAGGATTGATAGCAGGGGCAGTTTCCTTGATTTGTTTTGATATTGTCACCTATGTCTCTGCATTCCTTGTTTCCGATCGTTACTGATGTCCTGACTCCATAACCAGAAGATGAAACTACTTTTACGCAGATGCTGTTAGAGTCAATCTTGGTAGTAAAAGCACCAACTTCTTTTCCTTCTTCTTCTTCTTCTTCTTGGTTTTAAAGGTTCTATATAATATTCGACTTAGGATATACTTTACAAAGATTGTTATGTTTTATATGCCCCTGATTTGGTATAGTGAAAGTTCTGGAAGAACACAGGCATGGTTTTGTGGTTTTTCTTCAAAATTTGAGCTTTTATGGGACTGAGTCTGATTGCTTATGCTATTACTACAGCAACCAGTATAAATGGAGTATAATAAAATTTTGTGTATTGCGAAATTGTCTCTGCACATCTCTCGTTATCTTCTCCTTTTTAACCCTTTGAATGTTCATTCTAGGGTTTGTTTAAATACTGCTTATTGCTAAAAACTAAAAACACTGAAGCAAAATAACTTTTAAATGTGTGAATAGTGCCGTGGAACCTAGTTTTAACTTAAAATTTGTTGAATTTCGTACTTGTGAGTCCCGTGAACAGTGCATGGGACTCACAGAAAAACGCCAAACGCACTAAGAAAATCATTTCAGCAACATCCAAACTCACACCTAGTATGAGTGTCATCTTCATCAGCTATGTTTATGATCCACTCTTTTCCTTTTCTTTTGCGATTTCTGCTTGAGTTCAAGTTGGCTAAGTTTCATCTTCCTAATTCTTATATTTTCCTTTCTTTGATATATTCATAATTCACATATTTTCCTTTCTTTGATATATTCATGCAGGGCAATTCAGAAGTCAAACTGCTATCACAAAGAAGGGCACCAAGCTCCATGTGCATATGGTGATACTTTTTATATGCTTCTCTTTGGACTTGTTCAGATTGTTGTGTCACAGATTCCAGATTTCCATAAAATGGAATGGCTCTCGGTTGTTGCTGCAATGATGTCCTTTACCTACTCTTTTATTGGAATAGCACTTGGCTTCGCAAAAGTAATAGGTATGGCTCTGTTTGCCTTCTTTTTTTCAATCACAGGCCTCCAATTTTACAACTAAAACACACCCTGTGATCGCATAAAGCTGTATAAAGTATGAAAAGTTGTTTCACTCTCTAAAATGTTGTAGTAATTCTTCAGGTTGCTGAGATAACCTACGAAAAGGATGTATTTTAGAACTCTGAGTTTTATATTTTCTTATCACTCCAAACTTGCAAAAACAAGAGCTTTCACTCAAATGAGGCTAAAGCAACTATCTGGTATTATCAAGGAAAAATTTTCAGAATGCGGCAGCTAAATGGAGGGTACTAGAAATGTTTGGTTCACCTAATAGGAAAGTTGGCTGCTTTGCTATTTATATATCAACATTCATGAGTTGTATTTGCAGAAAATGGGAAGATTATGGGGAGCATTACAGGAGTCCCGGCTTCTACTCTTGCCAATAAATTTTGGTTAGTCTTTGAAGCATTTGGGGACATTGCTTTTGCCTATCCGTACTCAATTATTGTTCTTGAGATCCAGGTATGGAGTACTATCTCATAATAAACCAAATAAAAACAAAAGCATATGAAAATTTAAATTTGAAGTAAACATTATAAATTTAGTAATATATAAATAATTGCTGATATAAGTTCAGTATCTAAAATGTTTTGTGAAATTTGTTAAATGAAGGATACTTTGAAGTCCCCTCCCCCAGAAAACCAGACCATGAAGAGGGCATCAATGGTTGCCATTTTTGTCACAACCTGTTTCTACCTCTGCTGTGGATGCTTTGGATATGCAGCCTTTGGAAATGATACACCAGGAAACCTATTGACAGGATTTGGTTTCTATGAACCTTATTGGCTCATTGATTTTGCTAATGCCTGCATTGTTCTTCATTTGTTAGGAGGATATCAGGTCCAAACAATCAATATACAATTTAAAAAAAATAAAATCTATAACTCACTTTCTCATTGACCTTGTAAAAATTTTGTTTATGCCCAAATGTTTGTGGCACATTCACTGGCAAAAGGTATTGTGGCATATGCAACAAGCATTGTTTAAGAAGAAAAGTTTCTTGAACAAGACTGAAATCCTATGTAACATTTTTCTGTCATGCATAAGTAACCCAACTTTTTAAAATTATATTGCATAATATATCAGGATATGCTTTTATTCCATACTGTAGGCAGTGCCAAATGTTAATTACTTCTCTGCATCCTTGGCTTGCTTGTAGTTACATTCTTTCACATATTTTCACTCTCAGATTTATAGTCAGCCGGTATTTGCATATTGTGAAAGATGGTTTACCAAGAAATTCTCAAACAGTGGCTTTGTAAATAACTTCTATACCATGAAACTCCCATTGTTGCCGGGTTTCAGTGGAATCTTCTTAGGCTATGTTTCCGAACTGCATACGTTGTATCAACCACTGGAATTGCAATGCTCTTCCTGAAAGTTCAAAATGGGTATGAAACACCCTTGAACGTTTAGACCCCAAATTATAAAATTACCAATTCAAGTTTTATATCAAACAATTAATGTACGGAACATGATAACAAGCTCATAACAGAATTGATAAACAATCTAAGTTAAATATAAACACATCCACAGCAGTAAATATAAGGCAAAGATAAAGGGAAGGAAGATGCAAACACACGGACAACACACGATGTGTTATCGAAGAGGAAACCGAAGTCCTCGGCGTAAAATCTCTCCGCCGCCTTCCAAGTGGTCAAATAATCCACTAAAGAATGTAGTTGGGATACATGAACAGCAGAAGACCCTCCAAGCCTAATCTACCCAAGTACCTATGCCCTCCAAGTTTCTTTCTCCAACGAGGTTACGCCGAACCTATTTCTTCTTTAGCTTGCCGGATTCCGCTACTTGACCATAGCATCAACCAATGTATATTGGTTCCTTTCCAAACTGCTTCCCAAAGCACCAAATGGACCTTTTCACAGACGTGGGTGTGGTGAGATAAGAGTTTGGTAAATGACCTCTCAAGAGTATGACAATGGAGAGGAAGAGAGTAGAGGAATTTGTAGAGTCTCTTTAGATGAAGATTGGGGATGAAACAATCTTGTTTTTCTCTAGGGTTTTCTCTCACAAAATTCTCGCTGGAAACTCTAACAATATGATGAGTATAAGGGTGTATATATAGTAGGGTGAGAAGGGAATGCAAAACGTCAGTTTTTGCCAAACAGGGCAAGTTGGCGACTTGGTCTCGCCGCTTGTCCAAGTTGCGAGTTCAAGTCGTGACGTAACGGCCTGGCCAGACTGGAATTTTTGTCCTGTAGCGTAACAGCTGGCGCAACCCTTCAGCTTCCCAGTGTGCCTCTCACGTGCCTGCCTTTCGTGGCTTGCCAGTCGCGATCGACCCGCGAGCCCTAGCCGCGAGCCTCTGTTTTTCTTGCACACTCTTGAGCTTTTCTTCATATTTTCTCACACACTACCCTTACAATTTTCCCACCTAAATACAGGGTTGCTAAGTGCTAAATTACAAGCAAATTGGTCACGGAATAAAGCCAATTAAATGGTTGATTAAATTCAACTTTACACTTCCCTTACTTCAATTCAGTCTTGGGACTGTTAGGGGCCTTGAACTTTTGGCCGTTGACTATATATTTCCCTGTGGAGATGTACTTTGTACAAAAGAAAGTAGGAGCTTGGACAAAAAAATGGATTGTACTTAGGACATTTAGCTTTGTCTGTTTTCTTGTGACAATTGTCGGTTTTATTGGATCACTTGAATCTATTATAAGTGCCAAACTCAGCTGAGTAATTACTATAACTAGCATTTAACCTGCGCAATGTGCGGGGTCATTTTACTTATTAGAAGACAATAAAATACATTAAAAATATTCTAGGGCATGTTGTATAATTTAACTGATTGTTGAAATAAACCAACGTTAAATTGTTATACTTTAATTATGGAAATAATATTTCATAACAATTCTAAAATAGCTTTATAGAACAACTTAACATAAAAATTATATGCATAAAAAATCAATGGATAAATATATTTTTAGATAAACTAGTCTGATTCCCCTTTTTACATCTTGGAGCCATTGCAATTGGACACTCTAATAAACCTTGTAATACATTATTTTGCTTTCTTTATATCAAATGCTGGCTTGGTATATGGTTACATTTCTAGGTGTGCTTATAATGGGCCTAGGGTTTTAAAGTTGAGGTTTAGAGCTATGCATTATGGTTTAGTCTTGTACATTTTAAATGATTTGAAGACACAGAATTGAATAGCAAAGAAGGGAAATAGAAAACAAGCAGGTTGCAATTATTTCGTAGGCAACAAGCAAATAATATCCTAAAAAATCTCGTATGATGGGTGATTTGGTAGACAAAGTATATGAGGTTTTAATTCGGGTTTTGATATGTAAGCAGAAGGATTTGGTTTGGGGTTGTAAAGAAGGAAAAGAGAGAATTTTTTTAGGGGTTGTGTGAACTACAGACTTGAATAGTAATATCAGCCCAAAGAAGAAGAAGACCAAGAAGAGAGAGATGAGAAGAACATTTTAGGCACATAGTTCTTCAATAACGCAAATCACTCATAATTCCATTGCTCAAGGTTAAATTCTTTAAATAAAATGAATCATATTTGTAGAGACTCTTTGACTCTTTTTTTGTGGATAATTTGATAGTTGGAAACACAAGAAGGTGCAAATCAATTGAGCTACAAGGCTCTTGGCTCATTGAATCTTATTTAACCTAGTAAGGCTTCCAACTCCTAATTTGATTGATAAATTATCGTCCAAGAAATCCCATTAAAAAATTCATGATTTTATTACAAACTCTAGAATAATTTAGAGTTGATATAAATAACAAAATAATCCTAAAAATAAGGGAGGAGATTCTAGGAAAAGGATCCAAAAAAAGTCAAAAGAATTGAATTAGGAGCGGTATGAGTGGCACTAAGAGTGACTTGTTTGTCAACTTTTCCAGTATCACCCCCAAAAAACTAAAATCTATTTAAATGCTAAGACTTATGAATTACTATAATATAGGCATCAAAAGCAGATAGATCTTGCTTCTATCTGACATCTTAGAGCATCCACAGCAGTGGATCTAAATTTTTAGCTTTTTAGCTACACAAAAAGTCAATTTATCTATTTTACCTTCTCACACCTTACAGCAGTGGAGCTATTTTACCTTTTAACAAAATAAAATAATATCAACACTACAATAAAATAATATTTCAGTCAACCACCAACACACCACCACAACCATCATCAAACCCATAAAAATCACTACACAACCACAACCCCATCGTGCCCATCAAAATCAGTGAAGAAGAACAAAACAAAAACCCAGAAAAATCAACACAACCAAACTGAAACCCATGCCTGATATTCTGTCCGATTTGGTACCGGCCGATGAGACTTGGGCCAATCATCGATCAGTGATCATGAACAGTGATGATGAGTGCAAAGTGAAATGGACTGCTTCGATTTGAGGTGAGTCGGGTAATGTGGGACCCGATCAGAGCTAAAAACGGAGAGAGAGAGAGAAAACAGAAGAGAAGTGGGTCTGAGGTGATCGGCGGCGTGGGTCTGAGGCAGATGGTAGCGTGGTTCAAAGGTTGTTCGGCAGCTTGGAACGGCTGGTGGGTCGGTGACATCGAGCTTCGGTGGCGGCGATGTTGAGGATGAGTCGGGCCGGTGGCGGTGAATGAGGGAGCTTGAAAGAGTAACATTGAGAGAGTTAGCCTGAGAGAGTTTTGAGAGATGATGAGAGCTTCAGCACTGAGAGAGAGAGGCATGGAGTGATTAAGAGAGAGAGAACCATTTTTATTATTTTAATCGGGCCGAGAGTAAAAAATTGTTTTTTTTTTTGTTTAGCTCTTAGCTCTAGTGCACATCTATAGATAGATGTGCACTATAGCAATGGAGCTAAAAAAATAAGTATAGCTCCACTATTGCATGCTTCTATTTGGTGTTTTGGTGGAGCTAAAATAGCTATATAGCTATTTAACTCCACTGCTGCAAGTGCTCGAATGGCCTCACATATGTAAAACCCATAATTCATAGTTATGCACAAAAGTACTTCTATTTTTTTTTATAGATTTCGAACACCTACAAATCATCAGTATAGAAGTATAATTTATGCAAAGCAAGGTGAAAATTTGGGAGGATGGAAAGTGGAACCATTCAAGGGTCCATATGGGGTTGACTTGACTTGTGGAAAAGTATAAGCAGGGGATGTGAGTCCTCCAAATTTTTTACATTTTGAAGTATGAGATGGTTCAGAGTGAGATTTTGGTCAAGCATTTGGTGTGGTGACAATGCTCTCAAGGAATTCCCAGACCTTTACACCTCGGTGGTGAACAAGGAGGCATTGGTAGCATCATATCTAGCCAACCCAGATGAAGGAGAGATCTGACATTGGAGTCCTCTTTATTCACGCTTTTTGGGATTGGGAGCTGTAATCAGGTTCTTCTTTTTTTGAGTTACTCTATGATAATTTACCTTCTGTGTGAGGGAATGATTGTGCCTTGTGGACATCATTGAAAAAAATGGATGTTTGAGCTTAATTTTTTCTATAATGCCCTTAAGGGCTCCACAGTTTCTTTCTTCCCGTGGAAGAGCACATAGATGGCTAAGGCCCCTTGAATGGAGGTGTACTTTGTATGGACTGCAAACTCTTGTAAAAATCTTGGCATTCAATAATCTTTGTAGGAGGCTTTTGATGATGGTTGGTATAGTATGTGTTAGAGCAGCGTGGAGTCTATTGATCACTTGCTTCTTCAATGTCCTGTCACAACAAATTTTTGGTTCTTTGTTTTCAAATATTTTGGGTTAGTGTTGTTGACGCCCAAATCTATGTATGAGCTATTAGGATTTTGGCACAGACGTTTTTATTGCCATAGAGCAGCCAAGGTGTGTGAGCCGTGCCTCTGTCATGAAGAATCTGTAATAAGAAAAAAAATAAGTGGATCTTCCCTACTTTTACAATCAAAGAACACACTTTGCAGTCTTTATGTGATTGGATGCATGTGCTAGGCAACAACCCTTCGATGTCTTTTATTGATTTTTTTACTCTCCTTTCCTATGATTTGTATTCTTTGAAAAGGGATCACACATCCTTATATGCGTCCCCTCTTATCCTTTTCTAATGAAATTATTTACTTATCAAAAGAAATTGTTTAATCAACTTTTTGATTGGGTGATTGTTTTGCAGTGAACATCTATTGCATTGAATATTCCACTTTCATTTATTAGTGTTATTTTGCTCCCACTTGTGGGGAATGCTGTAGATCATGCAAGTGCTATCACATTTGCCATGAAAGATCAGCTTGTAAGCTTTCTAACATTCACTTTTAACATTTTTTTTTTTTTTTTTTTAGAATGAGTTTTAACAATTTGAGCTTCTCCACAGGACATAACATTAGGAGTCTTAATAGGATCATCAACACAGATAGCTTTGTTTGTGGTAGGTATTAACAATATGAGTTCCTTTTAATTTCTATTTTACATTTTTTACTTCCAAAAAATAAGAGTTAGTTACAGTTAGTATTTGTACAGTTTAATCTAAATTACCTTGGAACCAATATTTGAAGCAAGTAAATGCTTGGAGATGTTTCAATTGTCAATATATCATTATGTTATTGATGAGTCACTTTGTGTTATTGCTTCCTCAAGATAGTAAATTTATTATTTTTTTGGTTGCTTGAAGTTTAGCTACAATGTCTTTTGTAGTTAAAAATATGTTAGTAATTGGTGCATATAACAGACATCTCAATTCATATCAAGGCTAATGGTCTGCCAGAGTTTGGGAATTAAAGCTCTTTCAAAGTTTTTTGTTTTGCACCACATTGGCTGTCTCTCAGCAAATGGATACAAATTTTAACTGGAAAAGAGAGCTGGTGATGATCATATTGATCATGAGTAATTTCTACTTTCTGCACAGCTCTTTTTGCATCATCTGTCTGAAACTTATTTGATACACCGTCAATGATGTGCTCCTGTTAATACCTTTTAACTTGAATTTCGTTTGGGTGATCTTTGCTGCCTGTGATGTGATGTTCATTACAGCTTGAGCAAGAAACCTTTGAGACAAATTAATTTAGAGAAAAGAAAGGATAGAAATGTACAAGTAGGGAGACATGTTTAGCACCAAAAACTGGCATCCCTTTGAGATACATTTGTATTGATGATTGTGCTGTTTAGTATTACTTCATTGAAGATTTTTATTTTATTTTATTTTATCAATATCTGCAAAAACCATTATTATATTGCTGCGGATTCCTTTTTCTGTAGTCCTTGGTTGGATTATGGGGCAAGCTATGGACTTAATCTTTCAGCTTTTTGAGACAACTTAGTAGCAGCCTTAATGCTACAGGTTTGTATTTCAGTGATAGAAAAGCAAATCTCCATGATGTGGTCAAATTTTTATAAGAGAAGGAAGCATTTTAAGTAATAAATGTCATGATGGGTTCTAATTTAAGCTGGATGATGGGAAATTCTGAAGTTGTATATTTCAACATCTTTTTGAGTTGTCTTGTTCACTTCTTTTGTTTTAAACAAGTTTGTGCTAATAGTTTTCCTTTAATTGTTATGGATTCCATTTTCTTTTGTAATTATTATTAACTTCTGTTAATTTTATATACACATTCCTATATGCTGCAAATGCTTTTTTGCAGGAAGGTACTTCCCACCATTTTAAGGGACTAATACTTCTTTGCTATCTGATAGTTGCTGCAAGTTTTTTTGTACATGATTCATCTGCAGGAGGTCAGTTCTGATTTGAAGTGTCCATTTTTCAAGCTCAACTTGCACCTAGTTTATTTCCCATTGAGAATTTATAATTATATGAACACACTAAATAAAGTTTGTCTTGAAGTGGAGGGTGACTGTATCAGTAATCCATTGTGTCTGCAGATGATAGGCAATACAAAAATGTAGTTAATGAAGCAATGGATTCATGAGGACTATTTCCAAAAGCTTTGGTCCTTGTTTTTAGCTTTCTGCTTGTTATTGTCAGTAAATTCAATTGATTGGTATCTTGCCTGTTATGTTCTCTCTTCTTCAACTACTGCTTGGTGGTCAAATGTTCACTTATATTTACAAGACAGAAGTGCCTTGTAAAAAATTGAGATACTTTTTCTTGTTAAATAATTTGTACCTTTTCATTTAGTTATGAAGGGGAAACACCCAATGAAATACTGGTTATATGGTCTGTGTCATTTGAAGAATTAAATTCATAATCATGGAAGGGATTTTCGGATTACACATTTGCATCTTGCATGTTATATAAAATTGAGATTTTTTTGGTTATATGACATGTACCTTTCCATATTACAGGACACGCATCCAATGTTGTATGCCTCATTTGAAAGTATGAATTTGTCATCATAAGTGGGATTTTTGGAACTTATGGAAGCCATTGGGACTGGTAGTTGAGAGTTTTTTTAGGAATTATAAAATGTTACTTCATTATTATTATTATTGTAATTTTCTATTATTTTTATTAAACCTTATCTAATGGTGTTTGTGATATTTTGTAATGGCCCGACTCAAGAAGATTGTCATGTGTAGGAAGTTAAAAAAAAAAAAAAAAGCATTGGTAGGTTAGTAGCTGTATATTTGTGGTTTTGTGTCAGGAGCTTAATGACATTGTTGGACTGGTAAGTGGTATTTGAGACATGTACTTTGAATTTGATGGTTCAAATTGAAGACCCTTTTGAGTTTTGGGTATGATAATACAATGGGTAAACACCAACAGTTTTAGAAATGGGATATAATCCAGATTAGGACCAAATTGGACTAAATAGGACCAGTGGACTGAATAGGACTAACGTCGACTTTATAGGAAAGAAGTAGATAGAATGGACCGAACAAGACGAATGTGTTCTGAATAGAACTAAAGTGGATAGAATGGACCGAATGACCTGGATAGGACTAAAGTGGGCAGAATGGACCGAATAGGACAAATGTGGACCGAATAAAAATGAAGTGTATTGAATAGGACCAATGTGGATCAAATAAGACCAAAGTGGACGGAATAGGATTTTGAATATTTATAATTTTTATTTCATTTTTAATGCTCATATTTCTAATTTCTAATGTTTATTTTATTTGTATTTTTTAACTCAAAATTAAAGAGTTTAGCCCAAATATAAAATTTCATACTTTTCAATCCAAAAATTATGAAAAAAATAATAATTTTTGAACTAAACTTGAAAAGGCTACCCCTAAAAAAAAAAAAAAAATCAATTAAAGGTCCAATTAGTCCAAAATGGACCAAATTAGACCGAAGCAGATCTAATTAGACTGAATAGAAATTGTTTAATTTTTAGGGAGAACAAGTTACCTTTTGCAAATTTTACAGAACAAATTATATATTATATAATATTTACAAAATAATTATTTATTTCCATGCATTGTGTGAGCCTACGACTAGTATACATAATAACCTTTCCCAGCCACTCAGTGCTCTTTTTTGCTTGAATTTTCTTCCTAGCCTTTTCTTTCTCTTGTGTTGCAAACTGAAATCACTGGTATTATCACTGGTATGCTTCTCAAATCAATGTGGTTACATGCATTGGTCATGTTTTTATGATCAATGTGGTTACATGCATTGGGATTCAATATTTAGTTGTGATAATTAAATGGTTAAGAAAGTGTTTGAGAGGTTGCTAATTTTTCCTAATTTTAGGATATGAAAGTATTTTATGTTTTAAATTATTATTTAAAAAGTGAAGTCTACTTTTTATAGTAAATATAATAATATGTTATAGTCTCTTATAAATATTGAAAAACTAGGCAGTTCCATATTCGGAAATACATATAATAATATGTTGTAGTCTCTTATAAATATTGAAAACTAGGCAGTTCCATATTCGGAAAAATCTAGATTAGTAAAACAATTCTACTCAATATTTGAAATCTTGAAAACTAATTTTAGGACCAAAAATTGTAAAATATGAATTAAGAAGATCAAGCTTCAAAGTGTTCAGCAATATTTTGAGAAAACAAAAGTATTATACAACAAAATGAATATTATATATAAGTCTTAAAAAAAATATAAAAATTATTTTCAATGTTTTGCTTGGGACTTGATGAAATTGGGTACTAAGTGAGAGTGACTCGTGACTGTTCCTTTTGTATATATAGTTCTTATGAATTAATAAAATTTCCCTTTTCAACCCAAAAAAAAAAAAAAAAAAAAATCCTATACATTTTAATTAGGCCCTTTTCTCTAAAATAAGAAAACAAGTTAAAGTATGTCCATTTTTTTTTTTTAAACATTTGCAAAGATTATAGGTGTTATGTCCCAAGTCCAAAAGGGTCCAAAGCATGAGGAAAATGTCTCAAAGGTACCTGTAGATTTTTTATTTTTGAAAATTCAATCCAAATAAATCATATCAAGTACATCATCAAGAATTATCATAATAATTCCATTAAAGACACTCCCAAAGTAAGTCATAGCTCTATGCAATAATTATAAGGACTATTGGCCACAAAAGAATGGAGTCTGAATAAATAATTACATATTATCATATAGAAAAGAAAGAATCAAGTCTATTCTAAGATATACATCATCTAAACATCTCTATCACAAAAGTCCAGCCTCCATCAATAGTTAGTCTAACTACTGCTAGCCATAAAAACTTATCTCAAAATGATTGTTGCCTACTCTAAAAATTTTTGTAAAAGAATGGGATAAGACGAGGCCCAGTAAGTAGCATAATTAATGAGAGTGAGGAAAATGCAAGTTTTATGATAATGAATAATTTACAAAGCATGTTTTAGTTTGAAAAATTTCTAATTGAATACTGTAAGATCATTTCAATAATAATATGACAAGAACGATCAAATAATGCCACCCAAGGCTTCTAAAAAAGTGATCATCATGAAACTACATAATATATATACTGTGAGCATAACAACATTTTTCCAAAAAACTAAAAAGCCAACCCAAGCCACACGACAAGCCACCACAAAGACGGAAATGTCACAAATATTATACCTCTTTTAGCATGTGATATATTGGCCCTACCTAGCCTCACCCACACCGTCAATGATATACCTATCCCCACATGGGCAGCAGGGGATAATGCGCCATGTAGTATCTCTTTTGCATGTGGTCTCTTGACCCTGCCTAGCCTTATCCACACACTCAAGAATTTACCTCTTCCCCCCATGGGTAGCAACGAATAATGCGCCACATAGTACCCCTTTTGCATGTGGTCTTTTGGCCCTATGGGCAGCAGCTTCACCCCCACACACAAGGATTTACCTGTGTCATGCAAAGTGAAAGGCTCTAACCTGACTTGTTGTCACAAAGACGGGGAAATCACATGTCACAAAGACGTTGTCACAAAGATGGGGGTGATCACCAACATCATAGCACAAAAGCAAACCCACATCAAAAGCTCACAAGTTAAATGTATTCAAATACATAGTTTACTTCCAAGTAGTTTCATAAGATATTTTAATAACCAAATATCCACAACAATCTCAAAGTCCTCAAAACCATTTCTTGTCAAAATATTTTGTATATTGTTAAAATATTTTGTATCAATTTCCCAAGTAAGAAGACAAGGTAAGCATCTTTAAATTTTCTAGTATGCCACAAAATCCATGAATTCATTATTAAAGGATTAAATCAAAGGTTCTCATATTTCCATGTCTACAATTCATGCATTTCCTCATATGCAATATTAAATATGATGCGCTTTTTATATATAATCATATATAATAAGGTCACAACACAAAACTTTTTAAGAAAACATAATCTCACAAATAATTTTTCAAGATGTGTTTCATCCAAAAACAATGTTTATTAAACATGGTTATTTTCTAAAAAATTCCATTAAAAAGCTACTTACCTTGTAACATGCAAAATGCCTAATTCTCCAAACTCTAAAGGAGATTAGTCAGAACCTAGATAATTCCAAGTGAACCTATCATGATAAGCATAAAACTTGACATTGTGTATAGCTATGAATTAGAGATTGCTGAGTTGCTAATTGAGCAATTAATTAGACAAGCCTAAGTATTTAGCCTCACAGATAATTTATCCCACTTCCAAAGTTACCCAACCCTTTAATTCACAAGGTATAAACTTCAATTTATAAAATAAACTTCATTTAAATGTGTAAGCTATGAGTCTGTGTAATAACTTATGAGAGGATCATTTTTAAGACTGAAGTATTTATAAATTTAACTTTTCTTTTGTAGACTAAATTCACATTGTTTGCAATAATTTTGGATTTTTTCTGAAAGTTGTAAGTTTAGCTTGAGCAAAGTAAGTAAATTTTAGTTAAAAACATTATAAAACTCTATATTTGTGATGTTGGAAATTGGATTTGTGGTGGTATGCTATGTTGGAGCAAGCGGGTGGCTTGCATGGTATTATAAGGTGGTTTAAATACATATTAGGAGCGTTTTTCAATTCTTGCAAATGTGAATGAGAATTGTTGATTAGATATGATGAATAGTATTTTATTTGATTTAAATACTTGTAAAATTCTATACTTGTGATGTTGGAATTGGTTTTGTGGTGGATTGTTGTGTTGGAGCAAGCAGGTGACTTGCATGGTGTTATAAGGTGGTTTAAACTAATATTGGGAGTGTTTTTCATTTCTTGCAAATGTGAATGGAACTTGTTGATTAAATGTGATGAATAGTACTTTAAATGATTTCAATACTTGTAAACACTCTATACTTGTGATGTTTGTGATTGGTTTTATGGTAGGTTGTTGTGTTGGAGTAAGCGAGTGGCTTGCATGATGTTATAAGGTGGTTTAAACTAATAGTGGGAGTGCATATTTGTGTGTGCAATGTATATTTGTTTAAGTATTAATATAGACTTGTGCATTCATGAATGAGATAGAACTTTATCTAAGTAGCTTATAGACTTAGATGTTAGAATACATTATGCATGAGTTGTCTTTATTTTACTAAAGTAGCATTCACCTTGCAATTGTAGTCAAACATGGATAAAAGTTGGATGATAATGGGTAAGACACTTGATGGCAGATTAAGTCATCCATATATTGAAGGGGTCAATGCATTCTTTCTCTCTTTCAAATGATAGGAAAATATTCTCAAAGTGCAAGCAGATCATTGTCAAGATCCTAATGCAATTTCGCTTACACAAGAGGAGATCTCAAACTTGGTGTTTAAGAAGAAGTCCGGTATTGTAAAAGGACTTGGCATGAGACCTTCCTCTTCTCTAGTAACCACTGCCTCCTCTAATTCATCGGTGGAGTATATCCAACGGTTAGAAAATGAGATAATTAAGCTCAAAAAAGCAAGAGCTAGAGATCAAGACGAGCAAGCTAAGGACTAAGAGGCACAAACTAAGCAAGATGAGGTCTAAAAGAATATTTTTAACTTTTTGAGGAGTAAAGGTTATGATGATGCTCTTACTTATGGGGGTCGTTCAATTTCAAGTTAAAACACTTTTTGGTTAGTACTTTATTTGCTTTCTACAACTTATATATTAGGAGTTGTGATTTTAATTTATTGGTGTGGTTACTTTTAATGCATTGTTAGAAATGTTTCTTATAACATAGTTAATGTTTTTACTTTATGATTTTAACGACGTATTGTTTTTATATTTGTGCAGATTTCTTATTGGTGGCTTTTAGGGGATTTACTTTTGGCATTACTTGAAGACATATGAGGACATCTTCTGTTAGTTCTAAAATAGGGTTTAGGTAGAGTTATTGTATGTATTGCAAACAATTATTGCAAAAAATTATTGTATGGAAGGAGTTTGAATTGGATAATTGTTTTATTTTTTACTTGTGGAATGTATGGATCTTTTTTTATAAATGTGTTATTCAAATGTGAGGTTTTAATAATGTAATGACAGGTTACTTACAGGTTAATATCAAAGTCATGAAAAAAATAGAAACAAAAAATAAGTTTTAGTGACGAATTTTTTCATCACAAATATAGCAACAAAAAATTGTTATAGTGACGAAAATTTTGTCACTAAATATAGCAAAATTTTGTAAGAAATAGTTTTAGTAACGAAAATTTTCGTCACTATATGTGCCTGGATTTTCTTAAAAATAGGTATAGTGACGAATTTTTTTGTCACTATATATACCCGAACATAGTTTTAGTGACGAAATTATTTGTCACTAAATATGATTTAGTAAACTAAAGTGTTTTTAGTGACGAAATATTTTTGTCACTGAATAGTCTTTTTAGTGAGCAAAACATTTAGTGACGAAACGTTTTTGTCACTAAAAGTTTTTAAAAAAAAAAAACCAAATCAGACTTTTAGTGACGAAATTTTTCGTCACCAAGACTTTTAGTGACGGGGCTACAGTGATGAAATGATTTTTGTCAGTAAAAGTTCAATTTGTCACTAAAGGTCCTTAGTGACAAAAAAATGGATTTTTAGTGACGAATTTTTTCGTCACTAGAAATACATTTTGTTGTAGATCATCTCCCTAATACTAAAAACTTAGTATTTACAAGTAGTTTCCACAAGATTTACACAACATAATCAAGACACCCATGACACCAAAATCATAATATTTGCCAAGACAAACAATTTGAATCTTTAACTAACTTAAATTAATCAATAAAAATTATATTCACCATCTATTTCATATTAAAAAACCAAAACTCTCAAATCTTTACTACTTAGATAGCCACCATTGAAATAACTATAAACCCACTCATCAAATAAATCCACTAACACAAAACTCATACGCATAAACACATGAATATCACTCTCAAAACTCATAATCACATGGGTATTGTGGGGGGAAAAGGGGCCAGTCCAACATAGTGGGCCGAGAGCCCATATGAGGACCACTGTGCGACCGAGAAGAAGGAGTTGGTAAGGGCAAGACCCATCTGGAAGAGGGACCCACAGAGGGAAAAGTGATTACAATCCGAAGAGGTCGCCTTCTGTCCGAAGAGGTCACACTCCTCTGACGCAAATAGTAGGGATCAATTGAACGTATAAAAGGTCAAAATGATCTTCCGAGGACTCCTTCTAATTAAGATAAGCTCTGAGTATATTGGAAGACGATAAGGATGAAGAAATATCTAAAGGAAAAGCTGCTACCACCATATTTAATGCTCTGAAGCAACTTTTCTGGCCGTATTTATGTGGAGAAGACCTCTGAACAGTGTATCCTCACCTACCGCCACTCACACAGAGCTAAAGGAGATGCTTGACATGACATATACTCAAGTAGACTCACGGATGAGGAATAAGTGGACGATGGAGATGAAGAGAAGGGAGGTTATATAAAGGCAAGAAGCTCCTAACAAAAGGGGGAGGAACTTTGCTGTAACCCTAAGATTTGTATTCGCCAGATAATCAATAATATAGCTCTTCGGATATCCATTCTTTACGTGCAAATTCATGTTGGCTTGTGCTTAAGGGTTGTGATTCGTTGTTGTTGAGCCCATACTTAACCTAGCTCTTTCACCCATACTCTACAAATTCATTGTTTTGGGCTTGGGCCACAAATCCTAACCCTACAGGTATCATTATCAAAGCTTAGATAAAGAAAGTCTCTAGCAAAAGCATATAAACTCACCAAAAATATTAGAAATTTTTACTTCAAATAAAATGGTGAAGATGATGGTATATAGTGAGGTACCAGTGAGGAAGTGTGAGGGAGTGTTAGTGTGTTTATGATAAAATGAGAAATAAAAGTAGAGAGGACCACTAAATTGACCGGCCAAGAGAAAGGTAAAGATATTTGTGAGATTTGAGTGTTTGAGGAGAGTGGGGTAGGTGGGGTCAGATGTGTGGCTCTCCAAAAAATCTAATCCTATTTTCCTCTTTTTTTTTTTGGTATCAGGATGGGGTGTTAGAGCATTCACAATTGAAAATCTATCCTATTCTAATTTACCATCTCAAAAAGCTATTTTATTAATTATAAATACCATTTTACAATACACTTAACATCTCAACTTTTATTTTACCATACTACACATTAAAAAATAATATCCTACAAATAAAATAATATATCTATATAATGAAATAATATGTTTTGAAGAGAGAGAAAGAAAATGAGACAGTGGAGAGAGGATATGAGACCATCAAAAGTTGTAGGTAGAATAAAATAATAATTTTTGGATTTGCAATACTGCTATAGTACCATCGCAAATTTGTGATTACTTAGCAGATTGCAAATTTTTTTAGCTTTACCATGCTAGCTGTGACCAGTTGTTGATTCTTTTTTTTTTTTTTTTTTTTTGGTGTGAAATGGTAAATCTTGGCAAGATATGGCATATACCATGCCAGCTCGAATGCTCTTACAATAGGCCCTTTACACTAAAAACATAAATCAAGTTGTGAAAAAATCCATATATTTTATTAAACATTGATGATGATTTCGAAGGGAGCCTTTTTTAAGAACCATATTCAAGATTTAAATTGATTCCATGTGACATGTAATATTCCTAATTTCATGATTTATATTGATCCCATGTGAGAATATTTTGCTTCAATGATTCAATATTTCCACAGTACGTGTCACACTTTTAACTCCAACTAGTTGTAGACCCAGCGATGCGTGGGAATATATGATTATTTTGAGATGTAGTATAATATATAATTTACTCTTTAACTTAATTGTATATAATTTGTTCTTCCGAAATATTAAACAATTTCTAAAAATAATTTTCTCTCTTTTTTTACAAATATATAAATTTATATTTTTGGTATTTTTGTTTGATATTATCCTTTTGGTTGAAGTGATCCATATATATATTATGAATTATTTTCTTAATTTTCTTTAGTACAACTAAAATCTTTTAACTTTCAAATGTATTATTAAAATTTCATTCTCTCAAAGAGATTATCACATAAGTACAATTGATATTATTCAATAAATGAAAGGCACATTAAAATTCATGATAGTCATGTAGATTGTGTTTTGATATAAACTCAAATTCTCACTTCCAAATAACTAAGGATTAACTCAAATAAATATCAAACCAAAACTATAAGAGGGAGTGAAAAGACTGATGCAAACTCAAAAAACACAACACTAACACGTATCAAGATTTGCAAGAAAGATATATATATATATATATATATATATATAGAAGAGGAGGAAAAGAAGAGGAGAAGAAAGAGAGAGAGAGAGAGAGAGAGAATATCACATTTTTGGGGAGAGAGTAACAAATATAAAATAAAAAAATAATAAGAAGAATATTCCAAATAAAAGATATAGTTGTAAACACCAAATTATCAAAACCATACAATGTAATAGAATAACATAATATTAATATATAATATATTTATAATAAATAGGACCAATCTAATAGCCAAAGAAAAAAAAAATAACAGCTAAAAAACACACCAAATTAGATCAACTTAAGTAGAGATGCAAGTTGAATTAAAAATCCACCAAAAGAATATATATACACACACACATACATAGAGAGAGAGAGAGAGAGAGAGAGTAATCACATTTTTTTTTTAATTGGAGAAGAGTTCAAAACAAAAATTCATAATATGGATTGAATGAAAGATAATAGTTTATTTATAGTAAAGAGGATGGGATAAGAAGAGTCAAAATAAGAGGAAGATGAATGGATAGAGAAAGAGTAACGGTAGGGTAGAGAGGAGTAGGAAGATCAAAAGGTAAAAGATAAAAGGAAATGTTGGAGAAAGTGAGAAATTAATAAAGAGAAGAAGAGTTAAAAATGAGGGAAAATTATTAGATACTCCTAGAGTACCATAAATGCGTACTCCTCCTCTCACATGAATGGTGAGTCCTACCATGAAATCATGGTGGGACCCACCGTTCATGTGAGAGAGGGAGTAGCATTTATGGTACTCCAGAGTACAAATAATTTTCCAAAAATGAGAGAGTACGAGCTGAAAATAGGTGGATGATGTGGCAAATAAGAGAGTAGCAACATTAAATTTTACGCTTTACCTTTTAGATATATATAGATTCAAACTGTGGTAGCTAAGCTTTCACTAAACTTCCCACCAAAATTTCAAAACTAAATGCGTATAAGCAAGAATAAGACTTTCATTTCTTTGTTGTTGTTGTGTGTTGTTGTTGTTGTTGTTTTTTTTTTTTTTTTTTTTTTTTTTTTTTTTTTTAAGATAATTACAACATACTGCTAATTTTGCTGTATAATTTTTTTTTTCCCTAGACCCTTAAGTACTTTGTACATGGAGATGTGTTAATTAAACTACAAGATCTGTTAAGTTATGATTTTTCTTATAACATTAGTGTTGGCTTATTCCATGACAAAAGGTGTTGTAATTGCATAAATTTGTTTTCTTGTATTTTTGTGGGATTTTATTGTATTGGGTTTAGTATTAAGTTGGTGTGAAGACTCAAGCTTAATTGAAGATTAAGTGGATTTCGTGAGAAGCTAACCTATGAAGTAGCCACATGAGAAGCACATGACTAGAAGTTGAAGAGTCATGCCAGACTGTCAGTTTTGCGAATGTCTCGCGGGTAAGGCCTTCTGGTGAGGTAGTCGTGAAATATTCTATCTGGAGGATTTTTAAGTGTGACTTTTTTACCCTTCACCTATACTATATATATCCTTATTACCCACAAATTGTAAGGAGGTCATTCCAAAAGAAAAACCTAGATAGGTTTTCTACAACACACACCCACCTTTTAGAGAGAGAGCTACTCATCCTTAGTGATATATCATTCTTGTATCTTCTCATTTTCTCTCTCATTGTCATACCTTGAGAGGAAATTTGTACCAAAACACAATCCACACATTTTCAAAGTGTAGAGAGTGTTTTGGAGCTTGGGAAGTTTTAGGGATTTTCCAAAAGAAGCCGGTGAGGCTTGGCGGATGCAATCGGGCGTATTGTGGGATCCGGAGAGTTAGAGAAGATAAAGCTTGGCGAAGTTAGTTGGTAGCAGGAGCTTAGAGGGCTTAAGTATATTGGGTAAACTAGACTTGGAGGGTCTTTTATTATTCGTGTACTTCAACTTCATTCTCTAGTTGATCGATTTACTGCTTAGAGGGCAGCGGAGAGGCTTTTTGCCGAGTTCTTCGGTTTCCTCTTCAATAACACATCTTGGTGTTATCTTATGTTTGCATCTCTTTTTCCTTACTCTTGTGATTTACTTTTATTGTTTGTTGTTCATATTTATGCACTAAAGTAGTATCGGCTCATTGCACACATGTACTCTTGTTTCTGCACTTTGATTAAGTAAGAGTAAAATCAATTGAGCTGTAATTTTTAATTGGAAGTCTAAACAAGCTCTTGTGTTTTTAACACAAATCCGAGCTTTCAAGATCTTTGACCAATTTGTTGTTTCTTTAGTCAATAGAGAAGGTAGCAATTGAAAAACTTGCCAAAGTTAGGAGTATTTTCTTGGCCAATCAAGAAGAATTGCAATAAGGCCAAGACATGTTACTTTCAATCCTGTCTAGGATTTGATGCATCAATTGTTTTTTTAGTAATGATATGACTTTAAAGCTATTTTTGCTGTTGCTAAATATGACTTTAAAGCTATTGCACCAAGTGTCCCCAGGTTTTTTCATGACATATGTTAAGAGCTCTTGACTGGTCTGTCCCTTTGTGATATTGGAAAAGTGTGAAGCAATAGAACTTGATAATTTTCAAGGGAGAGACATGGGTGGTGAGGAAGAAGATCAGGAATCACCTTTACTAGGAAGCGCTTTTCAACCAGATGAACCTGAGGAGCCTCTCAAAAGAACAGGTAATTAGACTTGAAATTAATTTTGCAGTTATTGCACATATACTAGTCTTTTCTTCTTATCTTTTCAGTAGAGATAATGTCACAAGACAAGGAATACTCTTTTTACTTTCCTCATTTTTTTGGCTATATGTTTCCTTCATCATGTCTATTTTTTAAGAGTTTTCTAGAAAAAAAGAAAAAGAAAACTATTTTAAGAGCTTTCATTTCCTTTTTATGTCTCCTTTCTCCTTTTTCTCTTTTGGTATATAATTTATTGAGTATCTAAAGTCTAATATGGGTAAGGATGAAAATTGAAAATTTGAAACAATACCTATATCTCTACTGCCGGAGAGGTAGAGCCTAATAATGACTTTGGTGAAAACAGAATGGGTGACTGCAGTAATGCCATATGACCAAATCGTATGCCTTTTGGGAACAGAGAACCATTTTCCAATAAAGAAATTATCTTATGCATTCATTGGATGCATATAATCTCTCATAGTAAGTAGTGACTTACACATAAATTGGCCATATCTTGCATGCAACTGCTGCATATTTTTATCTTCAGTTGTCAGAGAAAATAACAATTCAAGTGGGTGCTAGATATTTTCACTTAGATTGCATATGGGAAGTGCAAAAAAAGTCAGTTTTTGTGTTTTTTGAGCTCATTTTGGCAGACCCCGTACAAAAAACTTTTCTCTGTTATTTTCTATAATACTTTTCAGTAAACAAACAATCAGCAAGCGCACACTTGGGACTGTTAACCCTATTGCATATTACTATGCTCTAAAATGTGATTCAGCAATATGCACTGCACAAAGTTAGATATTTTCACTTTTAGTATGTGGTAGTATTTTGGTAGGAAGGAATATTGGAGGTTGCAATTTGCAGGAGAGCACAAACACCAAAGATGGTCCCAACTCTAATTAAAATACCTTCCACTCTTGACAACTCCCTTTCAATACAATACAATTATTTATACAAAGCATTATTAAAATTGGAATCTTATATATAATTGAACCAAGCATGATTATCTTGGCCTTCTAATATCCGTTTTAATTTTCAAAATTTAAGTTTCATCCTTCACCCTCATACCACAGCTTTATTCTATCCACTAATTCTTCCCACTAGTTGAGCTTTTTACTAATACGTTTAGTATAAACTTTTTTTTTTTTTTTTGCTGAATGAATATACTTTAATTAAGCTGTCATGTAGCTAAGTGTCTTATATATGAACCAGCATCTGGTGTTTTTCACAGAGATCTTTAGGCTTCAAATTACCCCTTCCCCAACTATCAAATTATCAACCAAAAAAAAAAAAGTTTATATGTTACAACTTTTTGGGCTAATATTCCTCTTTATTTTTGTGAAGGGACCATATGGACTTCAATAGCATATATAATAACAGGAGTGATTGGGGCAGGAGTTTTGTCTCTTGCATGGACTGTGGCTCAACTAGGGTGGATTGCAGGTCCATTACTCATGATAGTCTTTGCAGGCATCACCATTATTTCTACAAACCTTCTATGTGATTGCTATAGACACCCAGATCCTGAATGTGGCCCTGCTAGAATTCGGTCCTATATGGAAGCTGTCAAGGTGTATTTAGGTGAGAGATTTAATCCAAATTTTCTTATCTTTGTCACGTCTAATCTCAGCCATCAATCAATGATGTATTGTCTTAGCTAAGTGATATTTGTCTTGCATGTTGAAATTTCTAAAATATGGAACCATTTAGCAAAAAAGAAATCAAGAATTGTGTGTGTGTTACTCTCCATTTATATTAATCTATAAGTTTTAGTGTGTGATTAAGCTAGCTAATATTAGGTTTGGGCTTTGATTAGTAAAAATAAGAAACAAATAAATTCTAAATCCCTTTTAGCTTTGTTTTTTAAGTCAATCAGTAATACATGACAAAAAACAAAAGTTCATAAACTGTTCATTAGGATGAAATTCATGTTAATAATCATTTTAAGGACAAAATTTCCTTTAATCAAATTGCAATTGAATAACTTTATATATTATTTTTAATCACATGACCTATTTAATAGTAATGTAAAGTGACCAAAGCTTTGAGCAGAGTCTTTATTTTTGTCTACTAAAAAAGAAAGAACTAACTAGTCCACCAGACCTGCAGATATTTCACTAGTCTGCACTAGTGAAAACCCTTTTTATTGGGGGTGCCAATACATCTAATAATAAACATGGACCTTATAATGTACATGGAAATGCAGGAGAGAAGAGCCAGAAGGTGAGTGGAGTGCTTGTGCTGGAGGGCTTATGGGGGGGTGCAGCTGCCTATGTCATTACGGCTGCTACCAGCATGAGGTACTCCTCATGAACCATTTTCACTACTTCATACTCTTTATTAAAACGTTACTTTTTTTTTTTTTTTTTGGGGTCACATGCTAGCTAGCTAAATCACTAATATTCTTAAATATTAATAGTCCTTTGGATTAACTCCTCTGTCTAAATCTCTTCAAAGAAAATCTTTTATTTTATTGTATTGACATGAAGATATGTGTGTTAGTCTACATTTCAGACAACCATCCTACTAATGAGAAACCATCTCCTATGTCAGCTTCATGGAGTGGGTGCCAAACAAGCTTCTAGGCAGGAGTCACAGACTTGTAAGAGGTCACTCCATAGATGGGGGTACAAGATAATCAGTATAACAAGACACGATAGGTCCAGGGACTTGGGCCATGGAAACTGGAAACTTTTGTTTCTAGTCTAAATGGGCTTTGCAGTCTCAGTCTCCAGCTGGCTCTGGTCCAATCAAATGCCAAGCCTGGCTAGCCACAAAATTTGACCTTCAAATGAAAAGGAAAAAACCTAAGGGATAAGGTTAATAATAGGGAAAAGGAAAAATTTTCTCTTACACTCATTTACCTTCACTATTTTATGCCAATATATATTTGGTAATATTGTGCAAAGGGTGATAGGACTAAATAAACAGTGCAACCAGATGACACATGATTATGGGTCCACTCCATGTCCTTTACTGGTTAGATTTTGAGATTATTGAAATCAAGTCTAAAGTTTCTCAAGCTGCAAATGATGTGAAAGGTCACGTTAGATATATTGAAGAAACAAACACAGCAACAAGAGTCAAAAAACAGGATAAAACATCCCTTTAGAAATGGTATCATGTTGGAATCAGAATCAGCTAAAGAGGCTGTGTATCAAACTGCCTTTTTTTCTCCATCATAGTTTAGGTTCTAAATGAGACTGTATATCTTCATGATGCTGAGAAGCTATCCATGCAAAAGCCTTGTAAGTTTTAAGCCTAACCTTGCAGAATCTCACTGATCATGGCTTCAAAAACGCTTGAATGGCTTTAGGTCCTACTGCAGCCTTCAAATGATTGTCAAATTGGGGAGCAATCACCATGTTGTCAAGTACATGATAGGTTTCTCCTTTAGTAGCCCATCAAGTAGCTGGCAACTCTTGTGTTGTATTTTACAGCTACTGAAATTATTGGAACACAACAAAAATGATGAAGCTTATATGGCCACGTTCAAAATTTAATGTAATTATAATCAGCTGATCAATGATATGTAAACGTGCACACATGCATGCACTCACTTGGGACCAATTTAAAGCTTTGTAGAACTGATGGAACATTCTTATGTTAATCATGGTCATATTTGCCATAACATGATAAAGGCCACAGCAAGCTAGTTAGTTTAGATGGAGGTAATAAGAAACAGCAAATGTTAGCTGTCACAAGCATGGTATATTTATTTGCATTTATGTATGTGTGACATAGTGTTTTGTATCCGGGACCTTCATAATGGTGCGTGGCATAGTGTTCTGTGTCTTGGGCCTTTTATATTGGGTATACAGGTATCAAACTTCATGGCCCTCTTTTGAGTTGGATAAACATGGCTATCCAACACTCTTTTGAAGTAGCCAAAGGTTCCTGTGATGATGATGGGCGTCTGAGAAAAACTGGTAAAGATTTTTTTCTAGGATTAACCACTGGTTCTTCAAAATTTACTTCCAAATTTAATCTTGAATTCAGTGCCTTGTGTGGGCAACTCAATCAGGATCCTTGTAGAGTTGCACAGCTCATATCATTACTGCTGTTATTGGCTCTGGAGTTCTGTCTCTGGCATGGAGTAATGCACTGTTAGGAATGATAGCAGGGCCAGTTTCCTTGATTTGTTTTGCTATTGTCACCTATGTTTCTGCATTCCCCGTTTCTGATTGTTACAGATGTCCTGACTCCATAACTTGAAGACAAAACTACTTTTACACAGATGCTGTTAGAGTGAATCTTGGTAGTAAAAGCACCAACTTCTTTTCCTTCTTCTTCTTGGTTTTAAAGGTTCTATATGATATTCGACTTAGGATATACTTTACAAAGATATTTATGTTTTATATGCCCCCTGATTTGGTATGGTGAAAGTTCTGGAAGAACAAAGCCATGGTTTTGTGGTTTGCTTCAATATTTGAGCTTGTATGGGACTGAGTCTGATTGCTTATGTAATTACTACAGCAACCAGTAGAAATAGAGTATAATAAAAATTTGTGTATTGCGAAATTGTCTATGCACGTCTCTCTTTTTTTCTTCTTCACGTTCTCCTTTTTAACCCTTTGAACGTTCATTCTGGTATGAGTGTCATCTTCATCAGCTATGTTTATGATCCGCTCTTTTTCTTCTTTTCTTTTGCTGTTTCTGATTGAGTTCAAGTTGGCTAAGTTTAATCTTCCTAATTCTTATATTTTTCCTTTGTTTGATATGTTCATAATTCACATATTTTCCTTTCTTTGGCATATTCATGCAGGGCAATTCAGAAATCAAACTGCTATCACAAAGAAGGGCACCAAGCTCCATGTGCATATGGTGATACTTTTTATATGCTGCTCTTTGGACTTGTTCAGATTGTTATGTCACAGATTCCAGATTTCCATAAAATGGAATGGCTTTCGGTTGTTGCTGCAATGATGTCCTTTACCTACTCTTTTATTGGAATAGCACTTGGCTTTGCAAAAGTAATAGGTATGGCAATGTTTGACTTCTTTTTGTCAATCACAGGCCTCCAATTTTACAACAAAAACACACTCTGTGATCACATAAAGATGTATACAGTTGTATGAAAAGTTGTTTCACTCTCTAAAATGTTGTAGTTATTCTTCAGGTTGCTGAGATAACCTATGAAAAGAATTAATTTTAGAGCTTTGAGTTTTATATTTTCCTATCACTCCGAACTTGCAAAAACAAGAGGCTTCACTCAAATGAGGCTAAAGCAACTATCTGGTATCATCAAGAAAAAATTTCCAGAATGCGGCAGCTAAATGGAGGGTACTAGAGATGTTTGGTTGACCTAATAGGAAAGTTGGCTGCTTTGTCATTTATATATCAACATTCATGAGTTCTATTTGCAGAAAATGGGAAGATTATGGGAAGCATTACAGGAGTCCCGTCTTCTACTCTTGCCAATAAACTTTGGTTAGTCTTCGAAGCATTTGGGGACATTGCTTTTGCCTATCCATACTCAATTATTGTTCTTGAGATCCAGGTATGGAGTACTATCTCATAATAAACCAAATTATAAACAAAAGCATATGAAAATTTAAGTTTGAACTTAACATTATAAATTTAGTAATAAAGAAATAAATAATTGCTGATATAAGTTCAGTATCTAAAATGTTTTGTGAAATTTGTTAAATGAAGGATACTTTGAAGTCCCCTCCCCCAGAAAACCAGACCATGAAGAGGGCCTCAATGGTTGCCATTTTTGTCACAACCTGTTTCTACCTCTGCTGTGGATGCTTTGGATATGCAGCCTTTGGAAATGATACACCAGGAAACATATTGACAGGATTTGGTTTCTATGAACCTTATTGGCTCATTGATTTTGCTAATGCCTGCGTTGTTCTTCATTTGGTGGGAGGATATCAGGTACTAACAATCAATATACAATTTCAAAATAATAAAGCTATAACTTACTTTTTCGTTGACCTTTTCAAAATTTTTATTTATGCCCAAATGTTCGTGGCACATTCACTGGCAAAAAGTCTTGTGGCTTATGCAGGAAGCATTGCTTAAAGAGAAAAAAGTTTCTTGAACAGGACTCAAACCCTACATAACATTTTTCTGTCATGCATAAGTAACCCAACTTTTCAAAATTATATTGCAAAATATATCAAGATTTGCTTTGACTTTCAAACATATTTTTTTCTTTTCCCTATTTCCTAGTCAAATCCATTTTTGTAGTAGTAGTGATAACTCATTTTCTTTGATTCCATACTGTAGGCAGTGCCGAATGTTAATTACTTCTCTGCATCCTTGGCTTGCTTGTAGTTACATTCTTTCACATATTTTCTCTCTCAGATTTATAGTCAGCCAGTATTTGCATTTTGTGAAAGATGGTTTACCAAGAAATTCCCAAACAGTGGCTTTGTAAATAACTTCTATACCATCAAACTCCCATTGTTGCCGGGTTTTCAGTGGAATCTTCTCAGACTATGTTTCCGAACTGCATACGTTGTATCATCCACTGGAATTGCAATGCTCTTCCCTTACTTCAATTCAGTCTTGGGACTGTTAGGGGCCTTGAACTTTTGGCCTTTGACTATATATTTCCCTGTGGAGATGTACTTTGTACAAAAGAAAGTAGGAGCTTGGACAAAAAAATGGATTGCACTTCAGACATTTAGCTTTGTCTGCTTTCTTGTGACAGTTGTCGGTTTTATTGGATCACTTGAAGCTATTATAAGCGCCAAACTCAGCTGAGTAATTACTGTAATTCTATAACGAATGGGGGAAAATAAACAATATCTTATCCTTTTCATGATCTTAAATATAATCCAAGCTTTCAGGATGCTATGATTACAGATAAAAACTGCAATTCTCAGTTTCTTCCCAGAGCAATCCACAACCACAATACTACTTTGGAAGTGGGCTTTTAACCACAAATCAATTGTGATCACATTGAGTTGCATTAAGATTTCTAGTATATTTTGACATTAACTCTTTGTTAGTTCAAAATTTTCAAAATGTTTTCAAAATTGAATTATGGCCTCGACCATCGCACTTGGACTCTCACAAACCCTCCACTGGACAAGAAACTCATTGGTTGCAAATGGGTTTACAAAGTCAAGTACAACCCTGATGGTTTCGTGGAGCAATACAAAGCATGGTTGGTGGCCAAAGGTTACTGTGAGATAATAGCAAATATTTAGACCCCAATAGTATGTATATATTACGGCCTAATCACAATAAATCCTTACTGACAATTAAAGTCCAATATACGTAATTAAACGATTTCAAAGAAAGGAAAAACAGAGCATGAATCTAATGTGATCAGATAGATGTAGGGAAAACCAACTCGTTTTTTTAGGGTTCAACTACTAGCCACACAATCAGGCTATTGTGTCCTAGAGGGACAAGTCAAATAGAAATTTTGCTGAATTGATTTGTGGAATTACCAACTGCAGAGAGTATGAATTTCCTTGAAGAAAGTGAGATTTTCATACTTTAATCTAACTAGTTTAATTCGTTCTAATTTTTTTCCCTACCTATAATTTATTTCATTACAATTTTATTCTAATTTTAATTATCTTTTTAATTTTTATTATATTTTAGTGTATTATCACGAACACAGTTGATTAAACATTGACAATGATTTAAAAGCCCTTTTCACTAAAAAAGAAAACAGATTGCAAAAAAAAAAAAAAACATACATTTGATTAGAAATTGACAGTAATTTGGAAGAAAGTCATTTAAAAAGTTGTTAGAAAAGAACTATTTCAAAATTGATATCAATAGATTCTCAAAAAAAAAAAAAAAAAAAAAAAAATTGAGATCAATCCCATGTGATGAAGTCCAACCTTTGGCATTCAATATTCCCAATAGTACGTGCGCGCGTAGCTTTCATTTAATTTCCACCAAACTTTCAAAACTAAATTTGTATAAGCAAAGCATATAAGACTTTCATGTCTTTGTTTCTTTAATCAGTATAAGGTAGTGATAGAAAGACTTTATATAGTTAGGAATGGCAGATCCAAGAAATATGTGCTTGATAAATCACAAGAAGTGAAGCTATCCGACGGGGTCAAGACGAGTTACTTTCAATCCTTTCTGGGATTTGATGGATCCTGTTCTTCAACTAATTGTATGAAAGCTGTTGCACTAAATGACCCCACCTTTTTCAAGACTGGTGTATGCCTTGTGATATTGGAAAAGTATAAGACAAATATAATTTGATAAATTTTCAAGGGAGAGATATGGGTGGTGAGGAAGAAGATCAGCAATCACCTTTACTAACAAGCTCTTCTCAACCTGATGAAACTGAGGAGCCTCTCAAAAGAACAGGTAATTGGACTTGCAAATTGCATATAATATGGTTTCACTTCTTCTTATCTTTTTGATAGAGAGTTTTACAAGATAAGGTATGTAGTCTTTACTTTCCACACATTTGGTTTTGGCTTTTTGTTTCCTTGATCATATCTATCCTAAGAGCTTTCATTTACTTTGGATGTCTTTTTTTCTCCTCTTTCTCTTTTGGTGTATAATTATTGTGTAGCTAAGTCTAATATGGGCAATGATGGAAGTTGAAAACTTGAAATCATATCTTTGAGTGCAGTGCCATATGACCAAATCTTCTGCTATTAGTAGGAGAGGACCATTTTTCAATTGAGAAGTTATCCTTATTATGGAGGAGAAATAGTTATGCACGTCTCATAGTAAGTGGTGACTTGCACATAAATAGACCATGTCCTGCATGTAATGGATGCACAAGATATGCATTCCATCTCCAAAAGTTGAAGGCATATCTCTATCTTCAATTGCTGGAGAAAATATGATATATTAATTCAAGTGGATGCTGGATATTTTTTTCTCTAAGATTACATATGGGAAGAGCGAAAAAAAAGTTAGTTTTTGGGCTTTCTAAGATTTTTTTTTTTTGGTGGACCCATATATATATATATATATAAATTCTCCATCTTTTTCTATATTAGTACTTTCAGCTATGTACTTTCAGCTATACTTCGTTTGTAAATCCTATTGCCTATTATCATTCTCCAAACTGTGATTCAGCAATATATACAGTACAGTAGTTTGGTAGGTAGGAATATTGGAGGTCAATATTTGTAAAGAGGTACTCAAAACACCAAAAGTGGTCCCAACTTTAATTTAGATACCTACCACTCTTGAGTCTTGACTCTTGACAGCTCCTTTTCAATATAGTACAATTATTATTTATACAAAGCCTGTTATTGAAATTGGAATCTTATATTGAATTTAACCAAGATGAATTTCATGCCACATCCTCCCTCTTAGAATATACTTTTATTATTATTATTATTATTATTATTATTATTATTTAGTTTTGAGAATCAATTAGAATATACTTTAATTAAGCTTTCATGTAACAACTTTCTGGGCTAATATTAATATTTATTCTTGTGAAGGGACCTTGTGGACTTCAATAGCATATATAATAACAGGAGTGATTGGGGCAGGAGTTTTGTCTCTTGCATGGAGTGTGGCTCAGCTTGGGTGGATTGCAGGTCCATTGCTCATGATAGCCTTTGCAGGCATCACCATTGTTTCCACAAACCTTCTATGTGATTGCTATAGATACCCAGATCCTGAATGTGGCCCAGCTAGAAATAGGTCCTTTATGAAAGCTGTCAAGTTTTTTTTAGGTGAGAGATTTCAATCCAACTTTTCTAACCTATATCTATGTCACATGATTCACATCTCAACAGTCGATCAATAATGCAATGTCTTAGACTCATAGCAAGTGTTATTTGTCTTACAAGTTGAAATTTCTACACTGTGGACCACCACTTAGCCCAAAAAATAATCAAGAATTGTGGTTTGTTACGCTACTTATATTGCATTTATTAATCTATAATTTTCAGCGTGATTAAGTTAGGTGAGAGCAGGTTAAGGCTCTGATTAGCAAAATATTTTATAGATCTCTTTCATTTCTGTTTTCTCTTTGAGCTGTCTCATCTGTCAGTTTTGTTTAAGGTGAATAAACATTCAAGACAGAAATAAATATAGAGTACATTTGAATGAATTTCACCTTAACATTTTCTAACGTTGAGCAGTGTCAAAAGATTGGAATTAATAGCATCACATTATAACAATCATCACGTGGACAAAACAAGTTATTATAAATTTTTAATGAATTTACCCTATTAATTAACTGAGCATGCCAATTTTATGGGCATAATTTACACAATAAGACCAAAAGAAGCAATATTAAAGGAGTAATACTACCTTCGTAAATTATTTTATAGCATTTTTACAAACTATTAATGTGGCAAATTCTTATTAGTTCTAATATAGGTTCACCACTAACATCACATTAATGTTTACCAATAATTATTTAAAAATTATTAAAATTACATCAGCAATTTGTAAAAATATTGTAAATTAATTTGTGTCTGTTACTCATATTACATGGGCAAAAACTCTGACCAGAGCCCTTAGTTTTGGTTTGCTAAAAAAGAGAGAATAACTTTCTTTTAGTGCACGTAACCTACATATATAGACTCCACTAGTCAGCACATTGACTCTATAATGATTAATTATAGGAGAGAAGAGCCATAAGGTGTGTGGAGTGATTGTGCAGGAGAGCTTATGTGGGACTGCAATTGCCTATGTCATCACCTCTGCTAGCAGCATCAAGTATTCTTCATGAACCACTTTCTCTTAATTTGTATTTTGTATTGAAATATAGGTTTTTTTTTTTGGTCTTAATTTCTTTTTGCTTGTTTTGTTCGTCATATGCTATATTACTAATTAATTTGTTGAATATTCATTGTTGACTTCAAAATTTTGAGATTAAGCTTGGTTGTTTGTTGTTGTTGTCATTGTCCTCTGAGAGTGAGAATTTTCTAGAGTTTTTGACAATGATTATACTACAGAGGATTATAAAGAGTACATTAGTGTTCTCATGTTAACTTTACTATTGAGTTTTTAAAACTTTGGCTATTTGTGGGTGATTTAAATTTGATCATGCCATTAATATTAAAGAAAATTTTATTATTCCTATTTTAATATCTATTTTTATGTTATTGATGATGATGTAGTAAAACTGTAAAACACTAAAACTAAATTGTATTTTCTTATTATCTCTAATATATATATATATTCTTATTATATTTTTCATATTTTAAAATTTTAACCACATATACATTTTCTTTTATCTAAAAAAAGAAGGACCTCAAAATGAAATCAATATATATATATATATATATATAAGCAGAGGCCTCACGTGGAAGAGTATGAACTCACGTGGAGAGTATGAGGTTCTGCCATGTGGCGTTCTCTTTGACAAAGAATTTGTTCACATAAATTCTTTACTCAAGTGCCACATAAGAGATAAAAACTAATTAAAATTCAAATGATAATTTCCATGAAAAAAAATTCAAAAGGTAAGAAATTTATTTTCTTAGATTCATTGTATCAAGACATTTCTCAAGTTCCACATTATAGATAAGGACTAATTAAAATTTAAAAGATAAGGACTCTTTATTTTCTTGAGTTCATTGTTTCAAGATTTTCCTCTCTCTCACAAAGCACAAAACTTTTCATATTTTTCACTCACCCCTTTTGCACTTCTACTACTTTATATACACCTACCTATATTCTTTCATCTTAATGCCATAGGTTAGGTGCTTTTTGATTCTGTTTTAGCCCTCACAATTTCTTGGTTTCTTTGTCATTTTTTTTTACTACTATTTAGTGTGGTATTGGTATGAGCCTCAACCATAAAAGTAAAAAAACAATGATTATTATGGAGTTTTCTTTGTTGTGAATCAAGATTATCTCAGTTTTAGTTGCAATCCTAAGTTTAGTTGCAGTTATTCAAAAATAGTGTGAAACGGTGTACAAATCACAATCATATCGTTAGTTCTCTCCTATCATTTTTTTAGTACTATTTAGTGAGGTATTAGTATGAGCCTCAACCATAAAAGTAAAAAACAATGATTATTATGGAGTTTTCTTTGTTGTGAATCAAGATTATATCAACTTTAGTTGCAATCCTAAGTTTAGTTGCAACTATTCAGGAATAGTGTGAAACGGTGTACAAATCACAATCATATTGTTAGTTCTCTCCATCAAAGCTACAATTAGGTAGTTCTTCACATAATTTTTATGTTCTTCTCATGTATCTTTCATGTATAATACTTATCCACCTATATATTTTTTATTACGTTTGTTAGTGTTGTAAATTATAATTGTTGTGGTTTGTTAATAATACAAGATTAGTTCTTCCATTTTTAACTTATACTTATCTTGAATTTTAGAATTCTCTTTGTTTTTTTTTTTAAAGAATATAAAAGTCATATTAGAGGCAATTAAATATTGATAAATGGAAATGTATTTAGCCAATTTTTCTTTATTTGATTACGTTCTCTATATGTTGGTATACAAATAATTTTGTTTCATTTAGATTACGAACAAAGTGTTTGAGATTGGAGTCTTAGGATTTGGTGGTGAGAATGAAGTGGTTGAGGAAGTGTTCAGTTTTAGAGATAAAGTCTACATTTTATCTAGATGTTATTTTATTATTTTAAATATTAAATTTATAATATAGTGTAAACTCCTAGAAATTTCTAATAACTATGTAATTACAATACATATATATATATATATATACATACATACATACATACATATATATATATATATTAGTAAAGAAAATCCACTCAATAGTCGGAAACTACTTCTAGAATAAGGAAAAATTAAAATTATAAAATATGAATTAAGAAAATTAAATTTCAAAGCATTCAACAATATTATGAAAAACATAATTAATATTATATAATAAAATGATTATTATATATAAGTCTTAAAAAAATAAAAATTATTTTCAAATGAAATTACAGTACCTGCGCATCGCGCGAGAAATTATTAGTTTAAACAAAGGGATAAGGGGGCAACAAACCTTTTGATTGACGACTAGAAGACATATATATTTTCTTTTTTGAGAAGTTTAAGAATATATATATATATATTATATCTGGTATGAACAGCTTTATAATTAGTGTTTATTGAGATGGCTCTAGCGTCTTCTAAAAAAAAAAAAAGGATATCTCTAGGAACTTGGGCTTTGGAAACTGGAAACTCTTGTTTCTAGTCACACACTGTAATAAGTTGGGCACCAGCTGGATTTGGCCTAGTCAAATCCCAAGCCTGGCCGCCAGCCACAAAATTGGACCTGTCAAATGAAAACGACAAAACATAAAGTATGAGGTTAGTACTCCATTCCCTAAGCAAAATAAAATAATGTAGGGTCAATTAAGAATTTACATTTGGATGGAATCTTGTGCGTGAGACCTTGGAATTTTTGTCAACATACTTGCTTTCCCCTCCCTTGGTATGATTGAGAAGGCAAAAGAGCAGAACTATCAAGAAAAGTAAAAGGTCGAGTAGCAAATGAAAATTGAAAAGTTTTAACTAGGTGTGTGATAGAGATTGGTGTATAAATAATATACATTTTTTAAAATATTTTTTTTATTGAAGCCATTATATTCAAGGCTATTCATGTTATATACTCCTTATTTCAGATAAAATTTTGAAGTGGTCAAATTTTAACTCAAATCGTGTTTTTAAAAAACTATTTCAGCTAATGTAGTATGGTGTGTTTCGTATATATAGTGTGTAATTATCATCATTTTGTATTTAATTCAGTACCAGCAACTAAACCAACGCTTAAAGTAAGAAATGCTTTCATAATGAATGAGGGAATTGCTTTTTGAAAAGATTATGATATGGTTTCAATAAAGAGATACTAGCAACATAACCTTTTTCACAACTTGCTCGTGTCAAATTTTGAGTGTAATAATATCACTTTGATATAGTCTTACCAATGACCACTTTTATTGTGTATCAATTGCTGCATGTTTGTGTAATAATAGGAAACTTGGAATCAGTATTACAGTGGAGGTTGAGTAAAAATGGTATGGCCTCCAAAGTTAGATACTTTTGTTGTCAATAAATAAGAGATAAGAGCACTTGTGGTGTATATGTAACAGTCATTCCATGTCGCAAGTACAAGGGGTGTTATATTGCTTGAACTTACTAGTTTCATAATTTCGCAACTTCACTTTCTTGTACTTAAGTAAAACCAGAAGATGCAAAGGATGCATGGTTCTTTTTTATTAGACATAGACACCCAGTTCATTCTGGGAATTGAAGTAAAAACTGACTCATGTTAGTGTTTTCAGCTCAGAAGCACTACCCTTTGGTAATATTGTGCAAGGATGATAGGACCATATAAAGGTGCAGCTGACACATGACTGGGGTCTCCCCTGTTTTTCACCTTTTCTTGTAGATATTGAATTCTTGAAAGCAAGTCAAAGTTTCTCAACTTGCAAATGATGTGAAAGTCATGTTAGGTGTATTGAGAAACAACAAGCACAGCCAACAAGAGTCAAAAACAAGGATGAAACATCCTTTGAGAAATGGTCTCATGTTTGAATCGTATCAGTTAAAGAGGCTGGTTCAAACTTTCTATGAGAAAAGGGTACTGCCTTTTTTTCTGACTTTAGTTATTGGAGTATTGTCCATTGCAAAGGAAAAAATTTATGCTTGATTTCAATCTTTACTTTGTTAGATAAAGACTATCCATTCATCCACTCATTGCTATTATTGATTCAAATAAAGTAGGAGAAAGTAATAAAGGGGAAGGTGAAAATTCCTGATGAACATGACAGTCAATTTCTCCAATATTTTTTAGGTTCTAAATGAGACTATATCTTCATGATGCTGAGAAACTATCCTTGCAAAAGCCTTGTAAGTTGTTGAGTCTAACCTTGCAGAATCTCACTGATATGGCTTCAAAAACGCTTGAATGGCTTTAGGTCCTATTGCGACTTCAAACGATTGTCAAATTTGGGAGCAATCAAAATAGTGTCAAGTAAATAAGTTTCTCCTTTTACTAATCCATCAGCAGGTACTAACCAAAAAAAAAAAAAAAATCTGCATCAAGTAGCTTACTAGAATTATGGTAACACTAAATAAATGATGAAGATTCGCATGTAATTTTAATCACCTGGTCAATGATATTGATACATAACGCAGACACATGCATTCGCTCACTTAGGACCTATTTAAAGCTTCTTAAGAGTGAAGAAGTGATGATCAAAGCTTCATAGAACTGATGGAACATTCTTATGTTATAGAAGCCTTCATTAAGATACTCATGGTCATTATATTTGTCCATCACATAATAGGCCACAGCTAGCTAGTATTTTAGAGGGAAATAATAGCAACATAAAATTTTAGCTTCACAAGCATGGTATTTTTTATGCATTGATGTATTGTGACATGGTGTTTTGTGTCCGGAGACTTTTATATTGGTCGTGGCATGTGTTCTGTGTCTTAGCCTCCTAGGCCCTTTATATTAGGTAACAGGTATCAAACTTCTGGCCTTCTTTTGAGTTGAATAAACATGGCTGTCCAACACTCTTTTGAAGTAGCTAATGGTTCCTTGATGACGATGGCATCCGAGAAGAACTGGTAAAGATTTTTTCTAGGACCATCCACTAGTCTTTTAAATTTACTTTCAATTCAGTCTTGAATTCAGTGCCTTTTGTGGGCACACAATCAGGAACCTTGTGGAGTTGCGTAGCTCATATCATTACTGCTGTTATTGGCTCTGGAGTTTTGTCTCTGGCATGGAGTACTTCACAGTTAGGATGGATAGCAGGGCCAGTTACCTTGCTTTGTTTCGCAATCGTCACCTATGTTTCTGTATACCTCATTTCCGATTGTTACAGGTGTCCTGACTCCGTAACCGGGACACGAAACTACTGTTACATGGATGCTGTTAGAGTGAATCTTGGTAGTAAAAGCACCAACTTCTTTTTCCTTCTTCTTCCTTTAAAGGTTCTATATAATCTTTGACTTAGGACATGCTTTACAAAGATTGTTATCTTTTATATGCACCCTGACTTGATTTAGTGGAAGTTCAGGAAGAAAACACACGTGGTTTTGTGGTTTGCTTCAATATTTGAGCTTGTATGGGACCTGTATTGCTTATGTATTTACCACCGCTTCCAGTATGAGGTACTTCCACAATGAATAGTGAATAATATAATTTTTTGAATTAGGAAATTGTCTCTGCATATCTCTCTCTAGTTATCCTTTTCTTCTTGTGGTTTTTTATTTTATTTTATTTTTAATAATAAATTTCAAATAATGCCCCTTTGAATGTTCATTTTATAATGATTGTCTTCTTCCTAATCTATGCTTATAATCCACTCTTTTTATTCTTTCTCCCATTCTACTTTAGTTCAAGTTTGCTAAATATTTTGTTCCTAATTCTTATAATTTTCTTTCTTTGATATATTAATGCAGGGCAATTCAAAGATCAAACTGTTATCACAAAGAAGGTCACCAAGCTGCATGTGATTATGGGATACTTTTTATATGCTGCTCTTTGGACTCGTTCAGATCGTTGTGTCACAGATTCCAGATTTCCATAACATGGAATGGCTTTCAGTTGTTGCTGCACTGATGTCCTTTACCTACTCTTTAATAGGATTCTCACTTGGCGTTGCAAAAGTCATAGGTATGGATGTGTATTTTGCCTTCTTTTTTTCAATTACAGGACTCCAATTTTACAACAGAAACGCAAACCTTTGATCAATTAAAAGCTATGTACAGCAGAAAGAAAAGTAGTTTCATTCGCTAAAATTCTGCAGTACTCCACCACCATCAGGTTGCTGAGATAACCTACGAAAAAGATAAAAATCAGAACTTTGAATTTTATATTTTCTTGTCACTCCAAACTTGCCAAAATAATAACTTCTACTCAAGTGAGCTTAATGCAACTATCTGGTTTCATTAGGGAAAAATTTTCAGAATGTAGCATGTAAAGGGAGGGTAATAGAAATGTTTGTTATCTAGTACAAAAGCTGGCTGCTTTGACATTTATATATTAACATTCATGTCTTTTTAATTGTAGAAAATGGGAAGATTATGGGGAGCATTACAGGAGTCCCAGCTTCTAGTCTTGCTAATAAATTATGGTTAGTCTTCCAAGCACTTGGGGACATTGCTTTTGCCTATCCATACTCAATTATTGTTCTTGAGATACAGGTATGGATTACTGTCTCTTAATAAACCAAATAATAAGCAAAAGCATAAGAAAATTTAAGTTTAAAGTAAACATTATATATTTAGTAATTACTCAAATAATTTTAGTATCTGAAATGAATTCTGAGATTTGTTATATGCAGGACACTTTGAAGTCTCCTCCTCCAGAAAACAAGACCATGAAGAGGGCCTCAAAGGTTGCCATCTTTGTCACAACCTTTTTCTACCTCTGCTGTGGATGCTTTGGATATGCAGCCTTTGGAAATGATACACCAGGAAATCTATTGACAGGATTTGGGTTCTATGAACCTTATTGGCTCATTGATTTTGCCAATGCTTGCATTGTTCTTCATTTGGTAGGAGGATATCAGGTACTACCAATTAATATAGAATTTAAAAATAGTAAAGCCATAACTTACTTTCTCATTGACCTCGTAAATATTTTGTCTATGCCAAATGTTCTAGACACTTTTACTGGCAAAAGGTAATATTGGCTTATGCAACAAATATATATATATATATTTTAAAGAAAGCTTTTTAAGCAACAAGCATTTTCCTGGACTGGCAAAAGGTATCATGGCTTATGCAGCAATTTTTTTTTTTTTTTTTTTTTAAAAATTTAAAATCTATTTTATTTTTTTTAAAGAGAGGTTTCTTGAACAAGACTGAAATCCTATCATGTGTGATATTTTCCTTGACATGCATAAGTAATTTATCCCAACTTTTCAAAATTATTCAGGAAAATATATCAGGATATGCTTCTTTGTTAAAACAAATGTTTTCCTTTACCTTCTATCGTAGTCAAATCCCACTTTTTTAAAAATAAATACCATTGATAACCCATTGTCTTTGATTCCATATTGTAGGCAGTACTGAATTTTAGTTACTTCTTTGCACCCTTGGCTTGTTTGTAGTTACATTCTTTTTCCCATATTTTATCTCTCAGATTTTTAGTCAGCCAATATTTGCATTTGCTGAAGGATGGTTTGCCAAGAAATTCCCAAACAGTGGCTTTGTAAATAATTTCTACACCTTCAAACTCCCACTGTTGCCTGGTTTTCAGTTGAATCTTCTCAGGCTATGTTTCCGAACTGTATACGTTATATTGACCACAGGAATTGCAATGCTCTTCCCGTACTTCAATTCAGTCTTGGGACTGTTAGGGGCCTTGAATTTTTGGCCTCTGACTATATACTTCCCTGTGGAAATGTACTTTGTACAAAAGAAAATAGGGGCTTGGACTAGAAAATGGATTGTACTTAGGACATTCAGCTTTGTTTGCTTTCTTGTGACAGTTGTAGGTTTTATTGGGTCACTTGAAGGACTTATAAGTGCCAAACTGAGCTGAGGCATTACAGTATTTTTTTATTTTTATTTTTATTTTTTAAAGAAGAAGCATTACTGTAATTCTAAATGAATGGGGAAAAGAAATAATGTCCTCTACTTTTCATGACCATAGATATAATCCAAAGTTTCAGGTTGCTATGATTTCACTTTAAGCAGTAATGCTTTCAGACTGCAATTCTCAGCTTGCTCCCCTGAGCAATCCACAACCACATGCAATAGTACTTTGGAAGTTGGCATGCCTAAACACCTAGTTGTTGTGGATTTTAACCACAAATCTATGTACAAATTTATAACATCTTCATAATTGCTTCACATATGAACGGTGCTAAATTCCAAAAGAGCATGAAAAGTGAAAATTCACATTTCTACAAAGAAATGAGGAAAAAACTCCTCTTGGAATGAGGTAAGAGTAAGACTGACATTACGATCTCCCTTACATCTAATAAAGCATCCAATATCAATGTAGAACAGCTTCACATATTTTAATGTGATCTGCACAAAGAAAGCCATCGCTAGTCCATTCTCAACTCTAGCTCCGGATCTGCAATTTATGTTCTCCGATTGCAATCTACAAAGTCTTCACATCTATATCTATATTGTATATATATTTAAATGCTGAGACGTAACATTTAATGTTGCTATGCTCCTGTTGAGCCACCTTAGCAGTCACATTATATAGATATATATATATATATATATTTAATCATTTAATCGTTTATGATATTTGATTTTTCTATTTTTTTATATAACAGAATTACATATAATTCATGGGCAAACCTGTTGATGTACTCCATTACTATTCAATTGTCTTAAATGCAAATTTTTTTGTTCCAAATTACAAATACTATTCAATTGTCTTAAATGCAAAATTTTTTGTTCCAAATTACAAATGTTAGTATGTGTTGGATACAGGTACATGACTATCTAGCTATCCAAATTGATTTCAACTTTTCGTTTTATTCTTTTTAATTTCAAGTAATTGTTAAAATTGATTAATTCATTATCTTTTTAGTGGATACAATTAAAATTTCAAGTATCCAAACCAAACTTTAGCACCCAAATCTTTAGCTTAGAGTTGCATTTAGTGTCTCTTTGTTTATCTATCGTTATAATTTTTTCTCTTCCAAAATTTCTGTTTTTCACAACCTTGTCTCTCTCTCACTCACACCTTGATTATTTATTTAAGTCTTACAATGTTATATATACCAATGCACGTTCTAGATACAATCACCTCGTCATCTACAACAAAAATTTTAGCACAATAATAATTGTTCTCCATATTTTTCAATCAAGTTTTAATTTTCACCATTTTGAGAAGACATCGATTGTTTTTGTCAGAAATATTCTAAGTTAAGGCAGCAATAGGAAGACCATTGAGGTGAACAAAACGCACAATCAAAAGTGATCTTTTTTTTTTTTTATTTATTTTTTATAAATTTCTTTTTAGTATTCTTACATTTTGTGATGTGATTTTGTTGTTTTCCTTCGTAAAATTTTCAATGATATTGGCTTATGTTATTGTTAATTGACTTAGAATTGTCAATGCAATTTTATTTGGCCTACTGAAACACATTGATTATGAACATTTTTTTTTTTGTCTTTATTTGTAGAGTATCAAAAAAGTAAAAAAGTATTCTGTTATTGTTCCATCCCATTTTCTAGCCTCTTAGATTAATTTTTGGGGGTTCAAGTGATAGTTTAGTGACATTCTTTATGGTGTCTTATATATATATAATCATCTATTCAAGTTAAGAATTCTCCATCATATGTTACTCTTTAAAGATCTTATTAGATGTATAGATGATACTTTTAGTTTATGAGACAAAATCAACAAAACATGATTTTTATATAATTATTATATCTAGACTACATTGCAATATCATAATGGATGGGTTGGTCTAATTATTATAAAATCTAAGTTGTCATGTGGTTTAAGAATTTGAAGAGATATATATTGCTAGATTTTTTCATGATGAAAAAAAAATTTGCCTTTTGCATTTATTTTATTTTATATTTTCACTTTATGATATATTATTTATTGATTATGATCTATTGCATATTTATCTTTATTTACTTTTTCACTTTGTTTCAATTGTAAGGAAGATAGAGACATGGATCTACGTTTTGGAGAAAAATATACCTATAAAAATATATTATTGCATTGTATTTTCATACATATTTCACTATATATAATACTCAACAACAAAATATATTTTGTTACACTACAAAAAACTTCCAATTTAAAACATAATTTCAAATAATACATATTGACTTTTTAAAAATATATAATCTAATATATTAATTCAATAATTACCAATAAAAAATAATTATATCAAATTTTTCTGTGCATTGCACAAGTTTGCGACTAGTATTCTATAGTATGGTCCTCTTACATATTTAGATGGGAATTAGGTTTACAATTTCGTGGAAAATGGGACTAATAAAGGTGGGAAAGAGGGCTGGTATAGTAGAGAATTTCATAACAGAATACTCTACCATGCTGAAGGTATGAGCATGAGGCGAGCTGCATATGAGCTCACTAAAATCAACAGCTTTTCAAACTTGATTATCGTATCATCTTTGCCTCGTACCAATGCAGTTCGTAGGTACGATAAACACTTCAGCAAGCTTCCTCTTTTGCACTTGGACTATTTCAAACCTCAAGCCCAGTACATGTAAAATTTACATAGAAACAAAGAAATATTGAAGCGCAAATACAATGAATGAAATTTGTCATGGTATTAGCCAACACTTAAAGACTTAACAATTCTTTTCTGTTCTTCTATCCTATCCAAAACCACTCTCTCATACCTTTTTAGCTCAATATGATATGCTATTTTTTATTACTTATATTTAAGTTATTTTAGTTCTTTTTGTCTAATTTAGTCCACTTGAGTGATGCTTCGGGAGCAAAGGTTTGTGTAGAAACAGAAGTTGCTTCGTTGACAAATATGTCAAATTCTCAACATAATGTTGATAGTTTCTTAATAAAATTACATTTTTCTTATGATATTAAAATCTTGTATTTATTTTTTCTAACATGGACTAAATTGACTGTTACCAAAATACAAGGATCAAAATGTTCGCGACCTCAAAATATAGGGACTAAAATGGTATTTTTGTCTTCTAAAGAAAGAAGAGCTCTATTAATGGTTGTCCTTAAAGAAGTTGTTAACGAGTCATTTTAAGAAAGTTGTAATATCATTTTTATGGAAAATATATAAAAGTTAAAAAAAAAAAAAAATCAATTACATAGTACTTTTTTTTTTTCCTTTACTCATAAAAAAATATTTCTTAAACCAATGTGATAACCTCTATTTTTTTTTTTTTCCCAAGAAAGAATAAGAGGAGAAAAACCATAACTAGCTATAATAACTTTTCTACGCACGTGCCCATTTATTTTGTTGCATTGACATGAAGATGAAGAGAGCTCTAGGGACTTGGGCTGTGGAAACTGGAAACTCTTGTTTCTAGTCCCACACTGTAACTTGTTGCGCCTTTGCAGTGTCAGTTTCCAGCTGGATTTGAGCCTAGCCGCCAGCCCCAAAATTGGATCTTTGAAATGAAAAAAAAGACAAAACATAAAGGATGAGAATGAGATTAGTATTGCCGAAGAAAATAAATAATGTACATTTGGATGGAATCTTGTGCATGGGATGGGCCCTTACCTTTTGTCAACATGCTCCCAAACCAACCGATCGACTAATTTCCTTGGTGTGAGTGAGACGGCAGCAGAGAGTGTTCACATGTGACATAGTAGAAACTAGAAACAAAAAAGAGTACAAAGGTCGAGTAGCAAATGAAAAATAAAATTTTTAACTAGGTTTGTTATGGAGATTGGTGTACAAATAATATACATTTTTTTTTTAATAATGGAAATATTTATATCAACACTAGCTTCTGGACCGATGTTTAAAGTAAGAAATGCTTTCTTAACCAAAGAATCAATTGCTTTCTGCAAAAGATTAGATATGCTTGCAATAAAGAGCTTTTTCACAACTTGCTTAGGTGTCAAATTTTGAGTGGAATAACATTACTTTTATATGATATCACTAATGACAGCATTTTTATTTTGTACCAATTACTACATAAAAGTAGTGCAAATTTTTGTGTCACCATACTTATTCATAAATGCTAGAGAAGATGCTGGCGACTTGTTTATGTGTAACAATAAGACACTTGGAATCAGTATTAAATAAGAGGATAAGAAATACCTGTGGTGTATATGTAAGCCATGTCGGCAAGTATATATAAGGGGGTGTCATATTGCTAGAACTTACTAGTTTCATTAATTTCCCAATTCCTGTACTTTTTAGTATCTTACTAAAACCATAAGATGCAAAGGCTGCATGGTTTCTTATTACATTAGAACACCCAGTTCATCCTGGGAAATTGAAGTAAAAAACCTGACCCATGTCAGTGTTTTCAGCTCAGGATCAGAGGCATAACTCTTGTAATATTGTGCGAAGGAAGGATAGGACTGAATAAAGGGTGCAGCTGACACATGACTGAGGGTCTCCTTCATGTTGTTTTACCTTTTCTAGTTAGATTTTAAAATTCTTGAAAGCAAGTCCAAAGTTTCTCAACTTGCAAATGATGTGAAAGGTCATGTTAGGTGTATTGAGGAAACAAACACAGCAACAAGAGTCAAAAAAAGGATGAAACATCCCTTTAGAAATGGTGTCATGTTTGAATCAGTATCAGTTAAAGAGGTTGTGTGTCAAACTTTCTATGAGAAAAGGGGTACTGCCTTTTTTTCTGGACATTAGCTATTGGAGTATTCTCCATTGCAAAGGGAAAAATTTATGCTTGATTTCAATCATTTACTTTGTTAGAAAAGAATACTATCACTCACCCACTCATAGCTACTAGTTGATTCAAAATAAAGTAGGGAGAAAGTAATAAAGTGGGAAGGTGAAAATTCCATGATGATCATGACAGTCAATTTCTCCATTATTGTTTAGGTTCTAAATGAGATTATATATCTTCATTATGCTGAGAAACTATCCTTGCAACAGCCTTGTAAGTTGTGAGTCTAACCTTGCAGAATCTCACTGATCATGGCTTCAAAAAAGCTGGGATGGCTTTAATTCCTATTGCAGCCTTCAAACGATTGTCAAATTGGGGTGCATCAAGTACAAGAGTGGCAAGTACTTGATTGGTTTCTCCTTTTACTAGTCCATCAAGTAGGTACTTACCAAACAAAAAGTTCCATCAAGTAGCTGGCAACTCTTTTATTGTCTTTTACAGCTTTCTAGAATCATTGGAACACTTCACAACTGATGAAGCTTATGTGGCCATGATCGAGTTCTCATGTAATTTTAATCACCTGATCAATGATGTTGATACATAAATGCGAACACATGCATGCGCCCGCTTAGGACCTATTTAAAGCTTCTCTAAGAGTGAAGAAGTGATGATCATAGCTTCATAGAACTAATGGAACATTCTTATGTTATAGAAACCTTCATTAAGATTACTCATGGTCGCTAACTATATTTGTCCATTACATAATAAAGGCCACATCTATATTTGTCCATCACATAATAGCACCATAAAATTTTAGCTGTCACAAGCATGGTAGTTTTCTATGCATTGATGTATGTGTCACGTAGTGTTTTGACAGTTTTGTGTTCGGGGAATTTTATATTGGTCTGTGGCACAGTGTTCTGTGTCTCTGCCTCTTAGGCCTTTTATATTGGGTATACAGGTATCAAACTCCGTGGCCTTCTTTTGAGTTGAATAAACATGGCTGTCCAACACTCTTTTGAAGTAGCTAATGGTTCCTGTGATGACGATGGGCATCCGAGAAGAACTGGTAAAGATTTTTTTTTTCTAGGACCATCCACTAGTTCTTTTAAATTTACTTCCAATTCAGTGTTGAATTCAGTGCCTTTTGTGGGCAACACAATCAGGAACCTTGTGGAGTTGTGTAGCGCATATCATTACTGCTGTTATTGGAGCTGGAGTTTTGTCTCTGGCTTGGAGTACTTCACAGTTAGGATGGATAGCAGGGCCAGTTACCTTGCTTTGTTTTGCAATTGTCACCTATGTTTCCGTGTTCCTCATTTCCGATTGTTACAGGAGTCCTGACTCCGTAACCGGGACACGAAACTACTGTTACATGGATGCTGTTAGAGTGAATCTTGGTAGTATAAGCACCAACTTCTTTCCCTTCTTTTAAAGGTTCTATAGAATCTTTGACTTAGGATATGCTTTACAAAGATTGTTATGTTTTATATGCACCCTGACTTGGTTTATTGAAAGTTCAGGAAGAAAACACACGTGGTTTTGTGGTTTGCTTCAATATTTGAGCATGTATGGGACTGGTATTGCTTATGTAATTACTACAGCTACCAGTATGAGGTACTTCCACTGAGAATATAGCATAACAGAAATTTCTGAATTAGGAAATTGTCTCTGCACATCTCTCTTTATTTATCTTTTCTTTTTATTTTATTTTTATATATTTTAATTTCAAATAATTCCCCTTTGAATGTGCATTTTATAATGATTGGCTTCTTCCTCAGCTATGTTTATTATCCACTTTTTTTCTTTCTTCCTCAGCTATTGCCTTCTTCCTAATTCTTTTATTTTCCTTTCTTTAATACATATGCAGGGCAATCCAGAGATCAAACTGTTACCACAAAGAAGGGCACCAAGCTCCATGTGCATATGGGGCTACCTTTTATATGCTGCTCTTTGGACTTATTCAGATCGTTATGTCACAGATTCCAGATTTCCATAACATGGAATGGCTTTCTGTGGTTGCTGCAATTATGTCTTTTACCTACTCTTTTATTGGATTTTCACTTGGCTTTGCAAAAGTAATAGGTATGTCTGTGGTTTTGCCTTCTTTTTGTCAATTACTACAAAAACACAAACCCTTTGATCACTTATAGCTATATACTGTAGAAGGAAAAGATGTTTCATTCACTAAGAAGCTGTAGTACTCCATCAGGCTGCTGAGATAAACTATAAAAATGATAGAAAATCAGAGCTTTGAGTTTTATATTTTCACGTCACTTTAAATTTGTAAAAAAAAAAAAAAAAATTCAGCCAAAAAAAAAAAAAAAGCTTCCACTCATATGAGCAAGCCTAATGCAACCAGCTAGTTTCATCAAGAAAAAAAAATGTCAGAATGTAGCAGGCAGATGGAGGGTAATAGAAATGTATGTAATTGCAGAAAATGGGAAGATTATGGGGAGCATTACAGGAGTCCCAGCTTCTAGTCTTGCTAATAAAATATGGTTAATCTTCCAAGCACTTGGGGACATTGCTTTTGCCTATCCATACACATTTATTGTCATTGAGATCCAGGTAAGGATAACTATCTCTTAATAAATTATTTTATAAGAAAAAGCATAAGAAAATTTAAGTTTAAAGTAAACATTATATATTTATTAATAAATAAATAGTTGCTCATATAACTTAGTATCTAAATGAATTGTGAAATTTGTTAAATGAAGGACACTTTGAAGTCTCCTCCTCCAGAAAACAAGACCATGAAGAGGTCCTCAAAGGTTGCCATCTTTGTCACAACCTTTTTCTACCTCTGCTGTGGATGCTTTGGATATGCAGCCTTTGGAAATGATACCCCAGGAAACCTATTGACAGGATTTGGTTTCTATGAACCTTATTGGCTCATTGATTTTGCTAATGCTTGCATTGTTCTTCATTTGATAGGAGGATATCAGGTACTACCCATTAACATAGAATTTCAAAATAGTAAACCATAAATTACTTTCTCATTGACCTTGTAAAGATTTTGTTTATGTTCAAATGTTCTTGACACTTTTAACTGGCAAAGGTAATATGGCTTATGCATCAATTTTTTTTTTTAAAAAGAAAATTTTCTTGAATTCTATCTAACATTTTCCTTGACTTCACTGGCAAAAGGTATTATGGTTTATGCAACAAGTAATTTTTTTTTTTTAGAGAGGCTTCTCGAACAAGATTGAAATCCTATGTATCATTTTCCCTGGCATGCATAAGTATTGACCGTATTGTATCCCAACTTTTCAAAATTATTCAAAACAATATATCAGGTTTTCCATTTAAAGACAAATATTTTCCTTTTCTTTCTTTCCTAGTCAAATCCATCCTTAAAAAAAAAAAAAAAAAAAAAAAAACCTAAGTAATGATTAGCCATTGTCTTCGATTCCATAATGTAGGCAGTGCTGAATTTTTGTTACTTCTATGCATCCTTGGTTTGCTTGTAGTTACATTCATTTTCCAATATTTTTTTTTTCTCTCAGATTTATAGTCAGCCAATCTTTGCATTTGCTGAAGGATGGTTTGCCAAGAAATTCCCAAACAGTGGCTTTGTACATAATTTCCACACCTTCAAACTCCCACTGTTGCCAGGCTTTCAGTTAAATCTTCTCAGGCTATGTTTCCGAACTGCATACGTTGTGTCAACCACAGGAATTGCGATGCTCTTCCCGTACTTCAATTCAGTCTTGGGACTGTTAGGGGCCGTGACGTTTTGGCCTTTGGCTATACATTTCCCTGTGGAAATGTACTTTGTACAAAAGAAAGTAGGGGCTTGGACAAAAAAATGGATTGTACTTAGGACATTTAGCTTTGTTTGCTTTCTTGTGACAGTTGTTGGTTGTATTGGGTCACTTGAAGGACTTATAAGTGCCAAACTGAGCTGAGGCATTACTGTAATTCTAAATGAATGGGAAAAAGACATTGTCTTATACTTTCAATGACCATAATTATAATCTAAGCTCTCAGGGTGCTATGATTTCACTTTAAGCTGTAATGCTTTCAGGCTGCAATTCTCAGCTTCTTCCCTGAGCAATCCACAACTACAATACTAATTTGTAGTGGCTTTTAACCACAAATCAATGTACAAAATTATAAAATCTCCATAATTGCTTCACATATAAAGTAGCCAAAATTTGCAATTAGATATTAAGTAGATTGTAAGATTTTAATTTTGTTCTGCATTCCCAATAAAGCATGAAAACCCACAAATTCTACAAAAAAAGGAGGAAAGAACTCTTCTTGGAGTGAGGCAAGACTGACTTTGTGATCTCCCTGACATCTAGTAAAGCATTCAAGATCAATGTAGAACAGCTTCACATATTTTAACGTGATATGCACAAAGAAAGCCATCTAACTAAGCTTATATACTAATGAAACATAGATGCAACTCCATGCAAAATGCGGCAACTGTCAAAGGTATAGTAAAGGGGGTGAAAATTGTAACCTGCAAGATATCCTAAAAACAACAATAACCGATCCTTAGTCCCAAATTTTGGAGTCAGTTATGGATTCTCAATAGGCTAAGTCAGCCAGATGCATTCTTACCTGTCCTTCTATCCTATCCAAAATCATTCTCTCATACCTCTGTAATTCAAATTGACATGTCCTATTTTATTATTTCTAGGAAATTTATTTTAGGTCCTGCTCAATATTTTTCTGTTCCTTCAATTTGAATCTACTCAGTCCTTATCACTGGTGAATTAAGTACTCTCCTCTCCATATGACCAAACCATCTCAAATGACTTTCTAATATATCCCAAAATACTTCTAACAATTTATCTGCAGGCACTGTGCATGAACAGATCAAAAATCAGCATCTCATTTGTTTCTATCAGAAGCATGAAATTAAAGAATATTTCATTAAGAAAGTTTTTTAGGCTTATGCAAGTCTCATATTTCCTAATTTTTGAGCCATCTATGGTTTAATGAGTGTACAGAAGATAAAGACTTAAATAAAAAAAATTTCTTGAAATTAGAATTAATTAAAATTCGAAAAAAGAATCCAATTTAAGCTCGAAAAAAGTATCCAAATTAAGCCAACTAACATTATACATCTCTATCGTTGCCACTAGTTTAAGAATAAGCTTCCAACAGAATAGTATAAAGTTATAAACTCTACATTAGAACACAAAACTGGGACATTGAATTTTTTCTTTTCCTCATAGAATCTCTCACCGGGCCAAGTATATCATTTTTTCGAATTTCAGCTATAAATTCAATTTCTTTCAGGTGGGTTCTTCACAAAAGTGAGAACTGAAGGCCATGGGAGAAAAAACTGCAGATAATCAGACCCCTTTATTACAAACTCAACCAGCTGATCTTCCTCTCAAGAGAACTGGTTTATTTTCACTTTTGCCAGTTCACCCTTGCCTTTACCCTTCTTTTAGTTTAAATTCAATCGTGATGATCAAAAAGAGCTTTGTATGAATAAAGATTCAAGGGCTTCAAACTTCTTTGTTTTTCAGGATTATCAAAATTCCCTTGAATTAAAAATTCACTCTCTTTTTTTTTTCTTTTTTTTTCTTTTTTTTTTCATTTTCTTATGTGCCAAAGTGTTTTTTATGTTCCATGGAATAATGAGAGAATTAGAGAATGAGATGGGAAATATTGAAGTTCACTTTTGGAAAAAAAAAAAAAAAAAAAAACCTTGGGTGATTTTTTAATATTGAATATTTGAATTGTGAAGGAAACATATGGACAGCAGTAGAACATATAATAACTGGGGTGATAGGATCAGGAGTACCATCACTAGCATGGAGCATTGCACAACTTGGGTGGATTGCAGGTCCTTTGGCCATGTTGTTCTTTGCTTTAATCACTTTTATTTCTACATTCCTTCTCTGCAATTGCTGTTGATTTCCTGATCCTGAATATGGTCCCGGTAGAAATCGGTCCTACCTTGAAGTTGTCCATATGAGTTTAGGTAAGCTCCTTATCCTCCATTGTTAAATTTGGTTGTAGTTATGCCCAAGAGAAAACAATCTTTATTTTTTTCCATGATGAACTAAAAGGTAATTTGATTACTCATATATAAGGTAGGCTTTAACCAAATATCTTATACAAATCTTGTAAAAGACAGGCTGACCATTTTCTTTAAAATTTATTATAACTCGGTGGAATTATGAGCTACAGCATTAGCTTCATGAGTTGAAAAAAAATGCCCAATCATCTCCAAAAGAAAGAGAAGTTTACTTTCTTCATTTGCTTAAAAAAAAAAAAAAACCATATATTCTACTTATCTAAAAAAAAACCCACCAAGTAGAATGATTGTTGATGCTTAAAATGGATTTCTGGAAAAAGGAACGCACGGGTGTGTGTCATCTTGGTGCATTTAAGCTTATTTGGGATAGGCATTGCCTATACAATACATCTGCTATCAGCATGAGCTTTTTTAAGCTACTCCTCCCAGTCCCAACTTGATTTTTGAGCTTAGTAGTTTTGGCTTTAGCTTTTCAAGAATGGTAACCATTTAATGATATAGAATCACATTATATGCCTTTTTGTTGCCAAAATTATCATCTGGGATATTAGAATTCCAGAAAGATTTTATATAACCAAATGCAACATGGGTTTGAAATGTTGAATATTGATTTCATATTTTGTTAGTGTCATCCAAAATCATAGAATTGGCACTTATATGATTTACGTAGTCAAACCTTTTCTATTAGTGTCCCTTTTTTTATTCCTTTTTTCTCACTATGGATGCAGAGCAATTCAGAAATCGAACTGTTACCACAAAGAAGGGCACGAGGCTGCATGTAACTTTGGAAATACCACTTGTATGTTACTCTTTGGAGTTGTCCAAATTGTACTCTCTCAGATCCCCGAGTTCCGCAATATACAATGGTTATCGATTCTTGCTACAGCCATGTCCTTCACCTATTCTTCCATTAGATTGGGACTTGGCCTTGCAAAAGTTATAGGTATGCTAGTGAATTCACTAGTATATTATCTAGCTAATGATATTACCTCATAAACTGAAAAAGAGGAGGGGGGATATTGCAAGGTATTAGAAACTTAGTAGTGATTCTTTTCTTGTTTTTCTATTTTATTTTATTTTTTTATTCCAAAGATAATAATTTTCTTGTCATAAATATTGCAGGAGATGGAGTTGTTAAAGGCAGCATTGGAGAAATCTCAACTTCTGAGTGCAGCTGATAAAGTATGGTTGGTGTCTCAAGCCCTGGGAGGCATTGCATTTGCCAATCCATACCCTCTCATTCTTATTGAGATACAGGTTTGACATGTTAAGGTCTCATATGGGTGAAATCCATTTCAAAAAAGCATTATGTATATAACGATTCAAGTACTTAAAATAGGAAAGAGGCTGATATATATGATGCATTTTGCAAAACATGAAGGATACTTTGAAGTCATCCCCACCAGAAAACCAGACAATGAAAAAGGCCTCTACAATAGCGATCATAGTTACAACCCTCTTCTACCTCAGCTGTGGAGGCTTTGGATATGCAGCCTTTGGGGATGATTCACCTGGGAACTTCTTGATGGGGTTCGAATTCTTTGAACCACACTGGCTCATTGACTTTGCTAGCGCTTGTGTTGTGCTTCATCTAGTAGGAGGATATCAGGTACAACTTTATATGCTACGTTTATCACATTTAAATCTTCTAATTCTTGTTGCCATATTAATTCCCTGCCATTACAAGGAATAGGCCCTAGTTTTGTTTCTCTCTGTGGCCAAGACTATACTTGTTGTTACTTGTATCACTAGAAGAAATGCAAAATGTACAACAGTACTGTAGATATAGTCAACATATACAGTAATTGCACTGTTATAATAGTTTTACCATTGTGTTTTTGCATGTATTTATGTTGACAGATTTTCAGTCAGCCACTGTTTGCAAATGTTGAAAGAAGGTTTGCCAAGAAGTTCCCAAGTAGAGGAGTTGTAAATAATAATCACACTTTGAAATTGCCATCACTCCCGGTTATTAGATTAAATCTTCTCAGATTGTGTTTCCGGAGTGTTTATGTGGTGTCAACGACAGGAATTAAAATGATGTTCCCCTACTTTAATCAGGTTATGGGAATATATGGGGGCTTGAACTTTTGGCCCTTACCTATATATTTTCCTGTGGAGATGTACTTTAAGCAGAGGAATATTGGAGCTTGGACAAAAAAGTGGGCATGCTTCAAACTTTCAGCATCGTGTGCTTGCTTGTGACATTATTCGCCTTGATTGGTTCGATTGAAGGACTTATATAAGTGCAAGACTGAGCTAGAATCTGCACTTGAGTCCTTTTGTAATGGAAAGGAGGATGCACGTCTAAAAAATTGCTATTGATTCACCAAGTATGATAAAGCTTGGACTTAACTATTTCTTTTGATGTAGGCATTGCTGAATTTTCATGGAGAAGGCTAGTACATTTTCAGGATTATAGGGATTGCTATACTAGGAAACCGGTTGACAGAATTCGGGCCCGATAATGCTCTCATTGATTTTGCTAGTGCTTGCATTGCTCTTCATTTTATCAGAGATCAAGGTAACAGCAACAGCAAGAAGACTCAGCACAGCAAGAAGAGTCAGAGCAAAATTATAGAAGTGCAGATACTCATGGTTAAACGACTTGAAGCTTTGGTCTTTGTATTGTATATAGCTTAAACTGTGTGTAGTTTAGTCAGTCTTGTAAATAGCTTCAGTAATGCACGTGAGTGTGCACGTGAGTGTGCACGTGTGCGCTTTATTCTTCTGTTAAGATGTTTATTAAGTTAGTTAAGTTAGTCTCTGATTGTATAGAAGGATCAAAGCCATGTATCATTAAGCAAGTTAATGAGATTTTTCACTCTTAACAATATTTCATACATTTGATGGGAGGATATCAGGTACTACCAATTTATATCAAAATTAAAAATTGTAAAAAATCATGACTTATCTTATTATTGACTTTGCAGAAATTTTGTTTTTGCTCAAATGTTATTTACATTTGCTGAAATCTTATATAACATTTTCCTCTACATGCAGAAGTAATGTAACCCAACTTCCATTTTCATACATATATTTTCCATTTCCTTGGTTCCAAGTCAAATCTCTTCTTCTTCTTACTTTTTAAATAATTTTTATAACCTGTTGTTTTTTGTATCACTTGCCATTTATGCCAACAGAGAGAAGCATCATTGGATCACTTGTTCCTTAGTAAACTTGCAAGGGCAGTATGGTTTGGATCTAATATTATGATCCGCAAGGATTGTATTATTTCATCTTCTATTCAATACTGGTTGTGTAAATGGCTAAACATAGGGGAGTCAATCATCTGAAACCACTGATTCTAAATTGTTAACAGTAATAAACTTGTAGTCATTTGAACATCGCACTTTTTGAAGGATGCACTGTGAATGCTAGTGTTATCTCTGCAAATAGTTGTGAACGCCCTAAGGTGTGGACCGTGAATGCCATGTCTGCCAACTTAACAGTTTTCTCGAGGTGCTACCCGGTGTGGGCCCATCCTGACATATGTACGGGCCTAGAAATATGCCATTAACTCAAAGGTTGCGTGAAGATTGGAATTGTTAGTTGGTTATTGGTCCAGGAACCATTTTTTGACCCTTATGCAAAGGTCCAACTTAACCAAATTATGAATTTGGAGTGAAGGTACGAACGTGGAAAGATGTTAGGCATCCAAATCTTTTTGGTCGATGGATCAGCCTCCACTTGTACCTCCTAGCCATGTTCTATGGATTGCCCTAAGTGAGATCCCTCCTAAGCACGCGTGTCGTCTTTAAATAGATAAATTTCATGTGTTGTACAAAGGATCTCAAAAATTATACATTAGGATGGGGTCCCGAATAATAGGGTTCCCTCTCTAATTACATGTTTATAGCATTTCCAAATATCTACCATGATCATGTATTCATTCAGGAACTTGAAAGAGGAAGACATCTGTACCTAGTTAGGACCAGCACCCATGCATATTTAGGTAACAAAAAGGCACGATGAATTGTGGTTTCTGGGGTGTGTACATAGGCTTGGTCCATGCATATGTACCCCATATAGAAGCAGAAACCCTAATTCTACTACATTTCTATCCTAGGAATGTTGCTAACTCTACTCAAACATAAAAGAAAGCAACCAGAAGGCAAAACGAGCAAAAACTAAAGATAGAAACTGAAATTTTGGATGAAGGATTGAAAAATAAAAGATGTTAGAAACTAAGAAGCTTACCTTGGCACTAAGAATAATGTAGTGGAATAATAACTATGAGAAATAGAATTCGTCTATTTCAATGTGCAAGAAACAAAACATATTTGCTTGAAACATAACCTTGAATCAACAAGGGGTTTTTTGAATCCATAAGATGATAGGTCTAGAATCCACAAGAGAAACAAAAATAGAGAAGAAAAAAAAAACTGGTTATTTATTTATTTATTAATTTGAATGATTGAATTGTTAAAAAAAAAAAAAATTATAGACTTGCAGACTTATTTAAAGGTTTCATAAAACATGACAGACCAAAAAAAATATATTCTAAAATAGATCTTAATTAATACCCTGCCATAAAATATAATAAATAAATAAATAAATAACTCTAATTTTACTTTTTTTTTAAAAAAAGTTCTATACTCCTAAAAACAATGAAATAAATACCCTAACCCTAAAATTCTAAAAATTCAAATTAAATACAAAAATTAATAAATAACAAAAAATAAATTTTAGATTTTGTCTGACATCAAAGAATTCTTGAGAAATTTGACCGGTTCTCTGTTAGGAACCTGATGGTTTCTAATCGAGATGGATAGGAATTATAGGGGGATTGATGGGAATTGTAGGAAAATTGACTTAATTCAAGGAAGTCACCCTCCAGAGAGATTAAAAGAGAGAGAGAGAGGGGGGGGGGGGGGTGGGGGGGGGGGGGAGATGCACTAATACACTAAAAAATTGGTTTATTCTTCATTGATATCTAATATTGAATTACAATAATATATTTATAAGAGATTAGCTCTAATCTCATTGGCTCACATGGCCTCATCCTATTGATTCTATTATTCCCCATGTGCATTAATAATTCCAACATGTGCTAAATGTGATTAACATGCTTGGAATTATAACTAACTAACTGAATCTCAATACAACAATTATTATCTATATGCTTATAGCATTCATAACATTTCCCTCCCCTTGAAAACACCTTTCCCACAAGGTGTTGTTGTAATTTCATGAGGGGTGATTGGCCACTACACCAATACCTCAAGGCATCTTGACCGTTGAACACGCCAACAACTCCAAATCAATTAATCACTACCCAAAATTTGAGTAAACAGGTTTTATTTCGGATTAGACTAGCAAACTAAATTAGACTAGCAAATGAACACTCCCTACAGGACCTTGACCTTTGATTTCTTGGATGATTGAAGCCATGCACAACAATCCCAACAAGAAAGTTTACTAGTACACCATCACATATGAGAGTGTGTCCCTTTGGACCAATAAGACCGAATTCTATCATTCTTTGTTGTCCGTGGTATACATCATCTTCTTTTTTTTGCGTAGACCATAGCCAAAGCACCAAGGAACTTGAAACATTTTATACCTTTCCACGTAGCCAATATTTCCTTCATTCCTTGTCCTTTGAAACAAATTCACCACTCCATTTTGTAATTACAAAGGCCAACTTCTCATAAACTTCATACCCACACATCATACTCAATGCCAAGGGGTGTTAAAATGGATGGTTGGTGAATGGGAAGTACGTATCAATCCAAAACATTTCCATAGTACCAACTATATCACAAGGTTCAGAATTTCTCACCTTTGGCCAAATCTCCTTCCCATGCAATGGACCACAAGCACCCAGTGAGATTTTGATCTCTAAGTGATCTGCATTGACGAAGAATGTTGGAGTTATACCAAAATGATAACTCACGAAGGAACTATTATTCAATTTTCTTTATTCACTAAACGCAATCGGTTTACTCTTCTCAAGAACCACTGTTTGTTCTTTGAGCTTCTTAGGACTTTTGCTTAATGAACAACAAAGATTATCACATGGATCTTCAAAATCATGGGCAAGTTCAGTTGATTCACGAAGCTTAAACTTGTCGCTTGTACCTTCAAGAAGCTATATCTCTTCATCAAACATATTCTCAAGATCCTCTTGCACTCTTGAAAGTTCTTCCTTCATGGCCATGTTAGATTCATCCAAGGCCTTGACCTTCTCTAAAATGGCATTGTGAGATTCTACAAAGTCTTGAAATTCTCTGAAACTTCATTTACTATTTTCAAGATTTCTTGTCGGTCATATTCACCCGTCTCAAGATTGACAGCTCTGATACCAAATGTTAGGAACTAGGTGGTTCCTAATGGAGATGGATAGGAATTATAGGGGGATTGATGGGAATTGTAGGAAAATTGACTTAATTCAAGGTAGTCACCCTCCATAGAGAAATAGAGAGATTAAAAGAGAGAGAGAGAGGGATGCACTAATGCACTAAGAAATTGGTTTATTCTTCATTGATATCTAATATTGAATTACAATTATATATTTATAAGAGACTAGCTCTAATCTCATTGGCCCACATGGCCTTATCCTATTGATTCTATTATTCCCCATGTGCATTAATAATTCCAATATGTGCTAAATGTGATTAACATGCTTGGAATTGTAACTAACTAACTAAATTTCAATACAACAATTATTATCTATATGCTTATAGCATTCCTAATATTCTCTCAATCTTTGGACAAATATTCTCTACCAAATAGAATGGGCGGATATTCATATTCTCTACCAAATAAAATGGCCTGATTTGGGCCTATGTCCATCCTTAACGAAAGCAAGGAAGTGGTAACTTATCATGGTACGAAAGATCAAATAGGAGCTATGGCCAATGGATGGTTAAACTAGTGGCCTGATGAATATCGGCATATATATATAGGATGTTGTTGTGATGATGAAGCACATGACAAGTGAGCAAGTTGGTGTATTCTTCTTCTGCTTTTGAGAAGAATTTGGCGTATTCTTTTAACGATAAATCAATATCCAAAATTATAACATCTTCATGATTACTTCAGATATAAAATTTTTTAAATTTTACAATTAGAAATTAAGTTACACTTGTAACATTTTGATTATATATTTGCGTTTCACAAAGAGTAAGAGATGGGGAAAAATACAAGATTCCTACAGAAGGGAGGTGAGACTGACATTTTGATCTCCATTGCACCAAACCAAGCATCTAAGATCAAATCAGCCAGTAACAAATATATAGTTCTTTACTCAATTGTGCATTAGCAAACATTCTAGACTCCAGAATAAAACCGAACCTACTATTATTATTACTAGCCGTAGACCCACGCGATGCGTGAGAATATATAATATTATGTAATGGACTATAATATATCAAGAGTAACAATTAATTCAAATATTATCTATTTAAAAAAATTTCTACAGGTTTTTATTTTTATCTTTTTATCTCTACAAATATATCATTCTATTTTTTTTTTGTTTGATTAATATTTTTTTAAGGTGAACTATAGTCTTTTAACTTCTGTTGTAGTGTGTTATATTTGCCTAATATACAACTAAACTTTATAAGTTTCAAATTTATTATTCAAAATTTTCATCTCTTAAGGAATAAAGAGATTATCATAATAATAAAAACTCATCACAAAATTACAATGCCATCTTAACCAAAATTAAAATGAAATCAAAGGAATAAAAGTTAGACTTTATAATAATTTATTACTCAAAAAATTGGTAGGCATATTCAAATTCATAGTCATGTAGATTGTGTTTTGTTAGAAACTCAAATTTCTATATATAATAATAATAAAAAAAAAAAAAAATAGTATTAAAGGGAAATTAAAAAAGCACAATACCAAAACAAATATTCAAAAAAAAAAATTATCAACTTTAATCAGAATTATAAGAAAAAACAAAAATCCACCAAAAGAAATGATATCAAATTGTGATGGAAGAAATGATATCAAATTATATAAAATAAAATGGGGAGAATAAGAGATGCCAATTTAAAGTCATTGTTTTTGTAAAACCATGTTTACTCTACACTATTTAATTATAAAGTTTCTAGGGTAAGTCATATATTTGATGGTCGATTTAAATGATTTCTTTAAAAGATTTTGTTTGAATAATTTAATACGTTACGTTATATATCTTTGGTTATTTAATTTTTTTTTTTAAGTAATGGTAGTTTACTAACTTATTTGTAAAGAATTTTCTTTTGGCTATTCACAAAATAATCTTTAATGAATTATTATTATAATTTTTTACTTTAAAATAAGTTTAGCCATAAAATGATCATTAATAATATTCCTACGCATCACATGAGTTTGTGACTAATTATTATAAAAAAGCACACTTCTACATTTTAAACATTTCTTCGTGTTCCGTAAACGTTGTCCTACCTAATTTATTCTAGCAAGACATGACTACGGTAGAAAATTGTTCTTTGCTTAAACTCTGAAAACAACTAAAGTAAATAGCTAGATACCTAAAATAGAACATTATTATTTCAATAACAAAAATAAACATAAGTCTGGACACTATGCTTTATGTATGCATCCTTGGATTTACCAAGCTCTTTTTCACTCTATATAAAGTATATGCGTTAATTTTGTTTGTACTCTGTAGAATTTCTCTAATAAATTAATTTTTTTTAAGTGTACACAACAACAAATAAATTTAGAAACAAAATTTCAAATCCAATGTTTTACTGATATTTGAAAAAATATTTTACTTCAAAACAAACAGAGCGTCTATTACACAATTTTATACATACCCTAAAAAATAGATTTTAGTGCGTTTCAAGGACATGTGTAAAATTGTACATAATAGAGTGTGTGAGCTGTATTTTCCCATATAAAAAAATTCATTACTTTGTAAAAGTGGAGAAATTTATTTTTCTTGTCTGTGGGTTAAGGAGAAGAGACTAATGTGAACTAAACATGTACCGCATGGACTTCATCGACCAGAGATAGCCCTCCAGCTTATTTTTAAGAAAATAGTAATAATAATATAAAATCCTACTGGACTAAACATTATTGCGCTTTGAGCATCTTATATTTGGTTAGCCTTTCATCTACTCTTTCAGTCTCGTGTCATTCATTACTTTTCCATTTCCAAGTACTCTCTGCTATATATAGTGGAGTAGCTTAGTTCTTTCATTTCCCCACCATCTAGGTGGTGCTCAACAATGTAGAGAAAAGGCAATGGTGCCCAATGATCTAAATTTTCATCACGAAGGACAAAGAAAAAGAAAAAGAACTATAGTCATGTAGATTGTGTTTTGATAGAAACTCAAATTCCTTTTTTCGAAAAAAACTATGTATTAACCCAAACCAAATATTCAAAAAAAAAAAAAAAAAAAACTATGTATTAACCAAAACAAATATTCAAAAAATAAAAATCAACCATAATCAGAATTATAAAAAAGACCCATAAAAAATTTATAAAAAAGAACAAAAATCCACCAAGAGAGAGAGAGTACTCAGTTATTTTGTGGAAAAAATAAGGATTACTTGGGAGAAATTGCACCAAATTTATACAAAATAAAATAAGGGAAGAAGAGTCAAAATATAAGAAAGTAATAGTGATGAAAGAAGTGTAATGATAAAGTAGAGGGTAGTGCGGAGCAGACAAAGAGAAATGGTAAAAGGAGAAAGTGTAACGATGACTAGTAGGGAGAAGAAGAGTGCTTTTTTTTTTTTTTTTTTGGTGGAGGGGGGGGGGGGGGGAATAGGAAAAATAAAAGTTAAAAAAGAGGAAAAAAAGGATGATGTGACCAATGATGTGGCTCAACAGAAGCGTAGTAACAATAAATGCTACGCTTTAACTTTTAAATATATATAGATATAGATATGTATTAGTATATAAACATATATCGGTGATAAGAAAGACCTACTTAAATCTTTTATGACATTTAATATTCTTTTATGACATTTAATATTACGTCATTTATGCCTATTTTTAGAGTGATTGTAGGGAATTAAATTATGTTCCTCAACATTATCTTTGTTTTGCATGTATTAGGAGCAAGAAATAAAAGGAAAGAAAATTAAGTAGTTGATTCGAATGCGCATCCTCTGTCTCAAAGTTCCTGTCCCAGTTCATGCTCCACCACTCAACACATCTATTTAATTCTTTTTCTATTCTTAATGCGTTAATGTCTTTTTTTTTTAAGTTTTAAGTATCCGTTTAGGAACAACTTATTTAGCTGAAATTGAAAATTTTTTGCTGAAAACATTACAGATAAAATTAAAAGGTAACTGAAATAGTACAATGAGACCCATGAATAATATCAAAAAGTGCAGTGGAACGCACGAATAGCAGTAAAATTAAGTTAAATAGTAAAAAATGCTAGTTTTTTTAAGCTATGCCAAATGCACACTAATCTTACAAATATTCATTCTAGATTGATAATAGAAACAATCCGTTGGAGCTTAAAGAAAAGTGCAAGAGGTGTGAAATGTCTTTGCACATAATCAGACTTTCCCACTGGCTAAGTGTTTACAAAGAGTCAAAAGTGCAATCAACAAAAATTCAAAGGGTCCTGTTAATGTATACCTTAGAGCATACATTAATTATCTTTTTTGGAAATTTTTTTACTAAAAATTAAAAAAGTTGTCAAAACATTGAAAATTTTCATATTTCCATAAAAAATTTCCTAAAATAGTTTACTAATATATTGGCATATGTACTAGTAAAACCCAATCTCAAAACTCAAAAAATTTATATCAAAACACTACAAAGTACAAACAGTAAACACATATAGCGCAGCCCCTGATTAAGAATAGAAAATATAAGTAGACACGTGTCATTTGTTGAGTGGTGGAGCGTGGAGTGAGAGGGACTTTGAGAAAATTAAAGATGTGCATTAAAATAAATAAATCTCATGGCACGTCTAAATAAATAAATAAAAATAAATAAATAAATAAATAAAAATTAGAGAAAGAGAGAGCTTCAATTGTAATCTCTAGTCTGTTGAAAAAAAAAAGGGTTAGTACAAACTAAGTATGTTAGAAAAAAAAAAAAAAAAAAAAAAAAAAAAAAGAAGAGAAGACATAATTTCTCTACACTTCAAAGTATTATTCTACTCACGGAAACTCTGCTTGTCTAATTTAGTTCATGCCCGGATGGTCTTATATAGAAAGGTTGGTCTTATATAGAAAGGTTTGTGGAGCTTAAAGTCAGATTTTGCACATTCACAGCACTCAAGTCAAAGAAGACTGCACTGAATTTTGAAATGACGGAAGATATTCAGCCATGGAGACAGAAGATATTGGCTCATTACCTACCTCACAAATCTGAATCCTGGCACCATCCTGTGGGTAGCCACCGCAAAATTAGACCAAAGTAGGCCATAAGTCCAACAAAGACCCGTGGCTTTCTCATTCAGAATCGTGAAAATCCAGGTATCATTTCACAAAACTGACCCTACAGAAATCTCAAACGGCCCTCGATCTACAACACCCAGAAAGGCCATCAACAAAGGACCCACCACGTGCCACCACGCGCCGCCATAAGCTCGCGATGGGCTACGGTTTAGTTTCTCAAACCTATGCAAATAGGTTCACAATTTTAGAAAAATGACAAAACCATTGTCTTCTACGGCTTTAGATCGACGAAACCCAAAAATTTTGGGACCAAAAGAGCAGCCACGCGCTTCCACGCGCCACCAGAAGGTCCGGTATTCACCAACGTTGTTTCACGCGCTCCCACGCGCCTCCATCAGTCCTCACGCGCTAACACGCGCCGAAGCTACTATCCCACTCGCCACGCGCTGCCACGCGCTATGTGCATACACGCGCCACACGTGTCACACGCTTCAGCTCGGTGACGTCATGAATGACGTCATCTGACCCGTTTGACGAGACCGACCCGATTTGACCCGTTGATCCTGACCCGGTCCGAACCGCCAAAAAAAAAAAAGGAAAAAAAAAGTTTTGACCAAGTTAGACCTTTGACTTTGACCAAAAAGTCAAAATTTTCAAGACGGGCCTGTCCCACTCAGTTTTTCGAGTACATTCCGATTTTGGGATCCGTTTCTTCATTCGAAACTCGAAAATTGTGTAAACGTCCAATTCTTAAAAAGTTGACTTTTGCGTAAATGTTGACCAAAAGTCAAAATTTTTAAGATGGACCTATCTTTCTCAATTTTTCGTGTACATTCCAATTTTGGAGTCCGTTCTATCATTTGAGACTCAAAAATTGCACAAATAACCCAATTCCAAGATAGTTGTCTTTTATGTTGAAATCAACCCAAAGTCAAGATTTTCGAGCTAGACTTGTCTTGCATAGTTTTTCGTGACTTGGAAATCACCAATTTAACTCACATCTCCGAAGTACTGACAATGTCCAAAACTAAAGCTCTCAATATCAAAATTTGAGATTCATCCATTTGGTTTGGATCTCCTTAGGGTTATTCTCCAGACTTCATCAAGGCTTCCCTTTCAAAAGTACAGATGAACTCTCACAAGTGTGTCTTGAACTTGAAATCATATTGGGTCACCTGTCCAACCTACCATTCCCCTTTCGGTGCCAAACATTCCCACCTACCATTCTTCATCTCTCTCACCTACCATTTTCATTCCCTACCGGTCTCAACCTACCTCAAAAAAAAAAAAAAAAAAAAAAAAAAAAAAAAAAAAAAAGATAAAAAAAAAAATACCTTGACCAAGTTGCACAAATAACTCAATTCCAAGCTAGTTGATTTTCGTGTTGAATTCGACCCAAAGTCAAGATTTTCAAGCCAAACTTGTCTTGGTCAATTTTTCGCAACTTGGAAGTCGCCAATCTGACCCACATCACCAAAGTACTGACAATGTCCAAAACTAAAGCTCTCAATATCAAAATTTGAGATTCATCCATTTAGTTTGGATCCCCTCAAGGTTATTCTCCAGTCTTCATCAAGGCTTCCCTTTCAAAAGTACAGATGAACTCTCACAAGTGTGTCTTGAACTTGAAATCACATCGGGTCACCCATCCAACCTACAATTCCCCTTTCGATGCCAAACATTCCCACCTACCATTCTTCATCTCTCTCACCTACCATTCTCGTTCTCTACCGGTCTCCAACCTACCATTCTCATCCACCGGTCTCACCAAAAATTCACATCCGCCATTCTCAACTATCCATCCACCATTCTTCATCTCTTCGCTATAAATAGAAGGGCCGGATTCATCAAGAACTTATCCAAAAAAAAACACTGAGTCATGAAATGAAGATTTGCTTCTTTCAAATTTTCAAGTCCTCCTTCTCACAGCCATTTCTCACTATGGCTTCATCATTCTCAACACTTAGCAACCAATATCGCTTCATAATCAGTTTGAAATCAACCCTCCCATGGTTCGGCAAAAACCCTCTTCGCAGCATCATTGTAGTTTTGAGATCCAAACAAATTTTGTTTCTCCACCTAACAACTACGTTTGTCCATAAAGTTATTCATAACAAGGCCTGCATCGACCTTCCATGCTTCCGTGGATTTGGTTGGCCAGGAAATCCAAGTCCAGCAGAGACACCGGTTCCTAATCTCAGGTCTCCCGTAGTCTCTTTCCAATTGTTTGGCCTTCTAACAGAAGCAGCGGTTCGGAACAAACAGCAACTTGGCTGGTTTTTAGGACCAGAATCACAAGTTAGCTCCATCTTTCATTTTTTTGTGCTTTTCCAACAAGAAGCAGTAAAAGAAGATGGTAAAAAGTGTTGAGGTATCCTACAAATTGTCTTTCATCCAACACTCGAAACAACCTTCAAGGCACCAGCTCATCAAAGTTCAGCCTTTGGGGCTGGTAAATGGTCACCAGAGCCTTATTCCATGTCCCCACCACTATGGGACTCAAAGGTCATCGCTACTGGTACCTCAAAACACACTTTCTGGAATTACTCCAACTTAAATTCAACTTGAAGTATTTCAGATTGAGCTTTTCTGAAATTACTTCAACTTAACGTCTATCAATGCAGTCCAATCACGCATGCACATTCTACGACTTATTGTCAGACCCCATGCAACATACAGTCAGTACCATATTCGAAGGTGTATCTCCTAGAAACACCTACACCAGAGGGTCCCCGACATACAGGACCAGTACCATGGTGGCGTATGTTTCACCCCTTCGCTTTGCTTCATCCCCGTCTTCTTCACCACCAACATCATCATCTCCAGAATCTATAAGCTTCTGAAATTACCTCAACTTAACCTGAGTAAAGCGATGACACAAGCGCACTCAACCACTTTCCCATATGGCCTCGCTGTAATCTGAAGTATACCCTTCTGAGATGACTTCACCAACGGTTCTTAAAAGCACGAGGCTAGCCCCATGACTCTGTATGCTGTACCCAGCCACCATCCTCGCGTCTTCCCCATCTTCTACACCATGTGATCGCCGCCAACGATCCAAAAATACTCTTCTGAAGTTACTTCAACTTAACCTCTGCTGAGAAAGCTCGGTCATGTAAGTACATTCAAATACTTGCAAACCTCTTTTCAGCCTCATCAAAACCTTTCATATGGGTGGGTCTACTCCTCGGAAATTATCTCATCCTACTGAAAGCTCCGCCACCTTCAATTACTTCATTTGAAGAGCCAAGAGTAAAAGTCTGTTTTCGAAACTCATTCTCACACCACACTCTGAAACTGTGTGTGTGAACGAGTCTCGAGGGGGCATTTGTAGATAGGAAAAATTCCCGACCTATCACAAGCTGACACGTCACACTACTAAGTCCACAAAATACGGCCAATTACAAAGCGCCACGTATTGCTGCTAGGTTTTGCTATCACTACTCAGAAACCAACAGAAATTTGCCAAGTGTCATGCAAAAACCAATCACACATCATCGCACATGTAAGCGATGACATAATCAGTCTCGCACGTATAAGCGATGACATAAGCGGACCAATCAAGCTCTGCCACGTGTCACCAATCAAGCTCCGCCGTGTGTCGCTTACCTACCCCTAAACTCCTATAAATAGAAGCCTTCCTAAGGCATTTAAGGAGATCTGAGAAGGAGATCTAGAGATCAGGAGATTTGGAGAGGACACCAAACCATTTGAAGCACTCAGAAGTCTAGAAGCTCTGCCGGAATCAAGCTCTAAAGCCTCCAAGAACTTCAACTTCGAATACGAAGAACATTCGAAGGAAAATCATCCAAATCATCCGCCTAGATCCAAAAGTTTGTGGGAATCAAGCCTAAAGTGTCCGAAAACATCAACAAATCACAAATTAGTGAAGCTCTACGGATTCAAGTCTCTAAAGCCCCGAAGAACTTCCACCACAAACCTTCGAATACAAGAACATTCGAAGAGGAATCATCCAAATCATATTCCTAGATCTCAAAGTTCACTGGAATCAAGCTCAAAAGCCTCCAGAAACCTCATAAACCACAAATCAGTGAAGCTCTACGGATTCAAGCCTCTAAAGCACCGAAGAACTTCCACCACAAATCTTCAAAGACGAAGAACGCACCAAGAACACGAAGAACACGAAGAACAAAGAATTTCTAACAAGCTCATAGCTAGAGATTCATTGTAATTCTGTTTCAAAGGTCTTCAATCCATTCTTCAGCCAAATTGAAGTATATTTGATGTTTAAATCAAAATCACATTACCACAACTGTAATCAATAAATCTTTCAAGGAGATCGAATCAGAGGATCACTCATTTGTAATCACAGAGAATTGTACCACACAATCATCAATACAAATTCACACTTGTGACACTATTTTACTTGTTTGATTTATTTCGAACCGAGAAATTTAGTCGTCCATAGATGGTTAATTTCAAGACGATTTTTTTTTTTTTGGTTAAATGTTGAGTTTTAATTTTGTAATGTACAAGGGGTATTGAGGGCTAAATTCAAAGACAAGTTCGGGTAGTGTGAAATTGGAATTCTTGGTCATGCGAGCACATTCTTGGTAATCCAAGCTCTAGGCAAAAAATCTCAGTTAACTCTCAATCGACCAAAATCTGCTACAAAATATTTTGAGATTTGCTCCAATTGTCTTTTTGGGGACAAACTCTAGCCCAAAACCCTACATAACTATATGTAAATTAACCCTAAACTCAAGAGAAGGAAGACAGCTAAATAAATAAATAAATAACTTTGAACTCAATATTCTTGTCTTCCAACCCTCTCCAATGGTGAAATCATTGGGAGGAGAATTCATCACCCACCACAAGATCTACACCTGTGTTGTTGGAAATCATAGAGACTACAAAAATCAATTTTGCAGTCAGCTAGCAATCTACTTGTGGTGTTGGATTACTTTAAAGCAGTGTCGGCTCTATATGTAAAGCAATTGATGCAGCCGTCTAGGGCCCCAAGTAGAAAAAAAGCCTCCAAATTTTAATCAATAAGGCTATTATCATGTTTATCATTTTGCAAATTTATTTCTTCATTAAAATTTTTCTCATCATCATTAACATTTACTCTCTCTTCTTGTTCTTTTTATTTTAATAACTAAAAAAAAAAAAAAATTCTTCTTGGCATTCTAGTTTCTTGGACTTATAACAATAATGACACAAATTAAAAATAATTATATTGTCAATTAATATCTTATCCATAGTATAGAAAATAAATTTGCAAATATTAAAGTGAAGTGTAAGTGTGTATTGTGTAGTCCAAATTTTATAAGAGAAAGAGAGGAGAAAAAAACTTATGAATATGTTATTTTATTAGGCCAAATAAAGTAACCTAATAATTTTGCGTTAAAAACAAGTTTAACAACTTGTTAGATTCAAATAAAAGTACAAATTTTAACAAAAAATTTCATTTTAAAGCATTTGTTCTATGTATCATACGATACGTATGATTTTACGATACGATACTATTCGTACGATACGTACACTGTATCGTACGATTCATAAGCACTTACGATACGCCGATTAGATACAAAATTTTTTACACACGATACGATACGTATCGCGTATCATACGATACTGACAACTATAGCTAGGTCTTACTGTTGGGTTTTCACTTCGTGAACAATTCCTCATCTTGTGAGGGTAATTATTCTTGTTGTGATTGTTTTATCCATATTACACTTATAACCGCCTAATTAACAACTTGAACTTGATATTGATTAATTGTTTTAAATTAATAGTAAGTTGTGCGTGTACAGTCTTTAAACGTGAAATTTTAAAAGAGAAACGTGAAATTTTTAAAGAGAAGAGGTTAAGAGATAAGAAATTGTCCTCTTGGTTGAGAATAGGAGCGTAGCTACCATATAGCTTGGGGGCATTCCCCCCCTCCCAAAAAAAAATTCAAGTATAGTGTAAATGATTGAGAGGAAAGGTTTAAATAAGTGATTTCTCATTGAATAAGAAAATCTCCAATTCATGATCATACATTTATATGGTCTTCTTATTGTACTTGGCTGAGCATTTTCTTGCTCTGGACCAGAGCTATTTAGGCAAAAGACCTTTGATTATAGCAATCTAAGTTGGTCCCATAGCCTACTCCCAACATGTCAGAGTACCGCTTATAGAACCCAATCCTATTAAACACATCATCATTATATCCATGGCCACATTCGATCCCATTGATAATGTTGGTGATTACACCATAACCTGATTTTCGACCAGCTGCAGCGTCAGCAGGGGAGGGTGTCCATTTTCCAATGATGACATCATGACTAGATGGTTTGCTTCCTTGTGGAGTCATCCAAAACCATATGGCTGTCTTGAATGATATGGTGGAGTTTGTGGCTACTAGATCTGGATTTTTTAGAAGATCAACTCCAATGGCTTTTCCTGCTTGATCGTAGTTATATTCGCTAACATGTCAATAAGATGATCAAAGTCAGGATCAAAGTCTTTGATTTGTGTGTCACAGTAATACTTCTGACACATATTTTTTAACTGTTGATATATATTGACATGAGCATCATCAATTTCATTTAACTTCACCACTAACATGAGTTTCATTATGGACCAATCACAACAAATTATGTCAACCATATTTGTGAAAGTTTGTATTAAAAAAAAAAAAAATTTGCACCCCTAACTTATAATTGACAAATTTATTATTTTAAAGACTTACTAAGAAAGTTGGATAGGTCCTCGCCCATAGTATTGATCTCCGGTTTGCCCATTAACTTCCCTAACAAAGCAATATCCCCATGCATATGGTCCATCAGGTGCTTTAGGCCACCCTCCTACACAAAATATAATCATCTTTTACAATTAAAATTAGGCCAATCCCACGTATTAAAACAAACAACTAGTATCCGACGACGACAAAAAGACTTTACCAGTATTATCATAACTGATGTATGTTTTTATACGTTAGTAAAAGTTACAGCCTAGTATTCCTAATTATATGAAAAGTAGGAGATACCAAACACACACTTAAATATTATATTATATTGGAGATACTTATTACAATAATGGCATGTTTGTTCTTCTCATTTTGTAAACCTATAAGTCTTTGAGTTATTACAGGGACACAATATTTTTCACTTGTTGTAATTAGAGTAATTCTAGGGACAATAGTTGTGAAACACCTTGTTAGGTCCTTAACACAACTTCAATAGTACAAAAACAAAGTAAATAACCTGTGGTGCATTGAGAGGTTTGACCAAAGAAAGCCGCAAGCTCTCTTTTACGTGTAGCAACATCACCAGTTGTGCCAAAGGCACCGAAAGATTGGGCAGCAGTTATGAAAGCATTGTAAGTGTAGAATCTATTACTTTTACATATTTGATCGTTTCGATGTTTAAGCATACTTTCAAAAAGAGTCGAGTTGAGGAGGCTGCTAACATCGCCATTACAACCAAGTAAGAAGGGAGCTAAGAAAAGTATCAAAGTAAAGAGCTTCATTTTTCTTTTTCTTTTTTTGCTTTGAGAATGTGTATGTAGGAAAGTGTAATGGGTTTATCTGGACAATACTTTTCTAGCAGGACAAAATGGATTGGTTAAACAAATTGTCTTTTTTTTAAGGCCCAATCACTGTCCAACGATGTCTCCCATTTCCCTTCTAGGCTCTGCATTAACAACAACACAAAAAACAAATCAACCACAAACCAACTACAACAAATCAACTGCTTTCACAACAGATCAACTACAATGAACTAGCCCTAAACACTACTCAAACAACAAGATTACCCACTACGACAGAATCTGTGTTTCTCAACAACAAAAAAATTTTAAAAAGGGCAACAAAAAATTTACACCTTATTTAAACCAAAGGTCGACTGATTAAGAGCAAAAAAAAAAAATAAATAAATAATAATAATAATAATAATAAATAAATAAATCCGAAAGCCGACTGATACATTTTGAACCACTTCAAAGCCAAATATATTATCAACCATTCCAACAAAGAAACATCACAACGATTTTAGCAATAACGATTTCATTAACAAACCCAAAGTTATTAAAAAAAAAAAATAAACAAAAAATAAATCGCAAGTTTTTAACTAGAAAAAAATCGAAAGATTGAAATTAATCGCAAGTTCTTTTACTGAAAAGATTGAAACGAACCTGTGAAGAAGCTTGAGACCGGCGGTGAGCTTGAGTGTGAGTGAGAGTGGGAGAGGAGAGTGAGTGAGCCAGGCGGTGAGCTTGAGGGTGAGTGAGACAGGCGGTGAGCTTGAGGGTGAGTGAGCGTGAATGAGAGTGGGAGAGGAGATTGAGTGAGAGAGGGACGTCGGCTGTATGAGAGGTTTAGTGAAATGAGTGAAATGAGTGAGGCCAGATAGGGCTACTTATTACAATATATATATAAACTAAAATTTGGTGATGCTTATTACAATAATGAGTGAGCTCAGTTGTAATAAGTTTGACACTTTGGTCCTCAGTTGCTTCATTCTTTTTAAGTCTCATGAAAATGGATATTGAATCACATAACATGTAATCAACTTTAATTAATCTGTTGATGACTATAGTCGATCTTCAAAATTTTGGGACTAAGATTTAATAATTGTTGTTGCTATATATATATAATCAAGTTATATTTTATGTAACTTTCTATTAATGTTACACTATTCAAAACCTTCATATTAGATTAATATTTTAAAATTTCCACCCTTGTATACTTAAAAAACAATGGGAGTAGATTATCTTGTTATTGTTACTATTGTACTTCTTATTTTTCTTAGAAATTGTTATGTGTTTCATTTTTTTTTTCTTTTATAAGTATGATAGAATTTAATCTATGGTATCCGTTCCAAGATAATTGTTCTTTATCATTAAGCTAATACGTCAATTGATTTTTAGTGTTCATGTAGGGCTCAAATTCTAATCTCTTCTTATACGATAAGACACCTTACCAATTGAGTTAACTAAAACTCACATTATTATGTGTTTGTGTATATAGAATGACAAGATCAAAAGTAACTTTTTATTAATGTTACACCTTTCAATACTTTCGTATTATATTAATATTTTAAAAATTCTTTTCCTTGTACTTATAAATCAATGGGAGAAAATTTTATTGTCAACGTTACTATTGTCCTTATTATCATTGGATACCCTATGAAATTCCTTAACAAATTGAGTAATTTAATCTATAGTTAACTTTGATGCTTACTTTTTTTCTAATGGTTAGAAATACCATTAATAGCTAACTGTCTATAATCCCCTACCCATAAGAGTTAAGACCCCTCAAAAATTTTGTGCTAGGGGGGATACCAACTCTCCCAAGAAGTCCGGTAGTTGATACTTACTATTGGAGATTATAAAGTTCGAAAGAAGCATTATTTGTATAACTTCGATGCTTACTTTTTTTTTTTTAATAGCTAGAAATACCTAGTTGTCTATAATTTGAACCCCTACCCATAAGAGTTAAGACCCCAAAGTTCGAAAGAAGCATTATTTGTATAACTTCGATGCTTACTTTTTTTTTTTTAATAGCTAGAAATACCTAGTTGTCTATAATTTGAACCCCTACCCATAAGAGTTAAGACCCCTCAAACATTTTGTGCTAGGGGAGGTACCAACTCTCCTAAGAAGTGCGGTAGTTGATACTTACTATTGGAGATTATAAAGTTCGAAAGAAGCATTATTTGTATAACTTCGATGCTTACTTTTTTTTTTTAATAGCTAGAAATACCTAGCTGTCTATAATTTGAACCCCTACCCATAAGAGTTAAGACCTCTCAAACATTTTGTACTAGGGGAGGTACCAACTCTCCCAAGAAGTGCGGTAGTTGATACTTATTTGTATAACTTTGGTTGATAACTTTGATGGAAGTGGTATCAAAAGTTATATATATTAAATGGTTTCAAAACACCATGGACTAAGTTGATACAATCAATAATTGAAAAACAAAATTTCTCCAACTCAACATTCATAAACTAAAATAGTAATTTGACAAAAATATATATATATATATATATAAATATATTAATTGACTTTTATGGTAGTGGAAGTCCTTTGATTCCCTCTTGGACTCTTTTACTAATTGGAGTGGCCTTGTGGTCATGCGTTTCACGTAAATTAGTACCCTTCAATAAGAGAGGCATCTTACTAATATAGGATAGGATCCTTGTCACCGCAAGGAGACAATTTCCCTTATTCAAATAGATTTAAGATTCCTAGGATCTCATTGAATAATATAAGATCTTTTTGATAAACATTGAATAATATAAAATCATTCAGAAATCATTTTATAATTTCTATGCTAAACTGAATGTGTATATTATATTATGAAAGATTTTAAAATGTATAGTGGAAGACTATAAGTTTAAATAAAGTCTAAAATTAATAATATGTATACAATGTTTGGATTCTAGTGTATTACATAGATTAAGTGAAAGCTTAATCATGTGTATATAAGTTCTACTCGTGATTTTGTATCATTTGGTATTAAAGCCAAACACCACGTCGAGTAATCGAACGTAACTCATTGAGTATTGGATCAAATGAGTTGCAGTTTTATGATCGGATCTCCTAGAAGCTAGATTAAAATAACTAATAAGTTAATGGAGCCACCAAGAGGAGAAATGACTATCATTGGGTTAGTGTTAATAGAGTAAACTGTTATGGATGTTGACTGCAGAGGGTAATAGTATGTTATGATCCTAATATCCCAGTTGGATTAAGTGTAAGTTTAACCATATATATAAACTCTTGGACACTTTCCCCTTTTAAGCCAGTTTTCAAGGTACATGCAAATAAGTATAAACATAAATTAGTACAACAAGTACAATAGGCCCAACTAAACTTGAGCCGAAGAATAACATAATCCAAAAATTCCCTCAAAACTCAAGGTGGGCTATAGGACTTTGAGTTTGAACCCAAGTTCATTAGAGCTCCCTAATGGATGGTAGGGTAATTAGGTTTTTAGTTTATATATATATATATATATATAGAGAGAGAGAGAGAGAGAGAGAGAGAGAGAGAGACGGCGGCTGAANAAAAATTAAACTCACATTTAACAAAAAAAAAAAAAGTCTTGAAATTAACCATCATCTAGAAATCTAAACATCTTTCTTCATTATTTTTCCGTAGTATAATATTTCAGCCATGATGAAGTGGGTCCTGCCCTGGATATGGTCCATCCACAAAACAAGACATAAAATACAGCCTAACCTCAACAACACGATTTTCCACAAAGAATTGGACTAGAAATAGGGTCGATGAAGATAGAGTCAGTAGGGATGGCAATAAAGGCCCGACCTATGGGTACTCGGCCCGACCCTACCATAATGGGCTGGATTTTACCTAGTCCATTTAACAGTAGGATCGGGTTTGGGTTAAAAAAAAAAAAAAACCCGAAACGGGTCCGGGTTGGGTCCGGATTTTGTTAAAAACCGACCCGACCCTTGACCCGTACTCGTTTAAATATTAAATTACAAAAAACACACACACACACACACACACACACACACACACACACACACACATATATAAACTAAAAACCTAATTACCCTACCTAGCCTCACGCATTTCACTCAGCCTCTCATTCAGCGCCGTCTCTCTCTCTCTCTCTCTCTCTCTCTCTCTCTCTATATATATATATATATATATAACTAAAACCTAATTACCCTACCATCCATTAGGGAGCTCTAATGAACTTGGGTTCAAACTCAAAGTCCTATAGCCCACCTTGAGTTTTGAGGGATTTTTGGATTATGTTATTCTTCGGCTCAAGTTTAGTTGGGCCTATTGTACTTGTTGTACTAATTTATGTTTATACTTATTTGCATGTACCTTGAAAACTGGCTTAAAAGGGGAAAGTGTCCAAGAGTTTATATATATGGTTAAACTTACACTTAATCCAACTGGGATATTAGGATCATAACATACTATTACCCTCTGCAGTCAACATCCATAACAGTTTACTCTATTAACACTAACCCAATGATAGTCATTTCTCCTCTTGGTGGCTCCATTAACTTATTAGTTATTTTAATCTAGCTTCTAGGAGATCCGATCATAAAACTGCAACTCATTTGATCCAATACTCAATGAGTTACGTTCGATTACCCCCCCCCCCCCCCCCCCCCCGCGGGTCCCAAATAATTCCAATTATTCCCTTAATAATAAATAATTCCTTAAAAAAAATTTAGCGATTTGTTCTGTAATTATAGAGATCAATTATATTTTTTTTCTCTCTATTTAATTTTCTATTGTAAAATTGACTCTTATATTTGATAAAGTTTTGGCACATTTGTGGTTTTGAAGACTTCATTGGTTCTATTGTAATTTTTTTGTACACATTGATAGACAATTTGGTAATTTTACGCTCAAAATGAAAATTTTAAGTGATTCTATTTGAAGATGCATAATATTAAATGAATTTTAGTCTAAAAGATATTGTCACTTCTCATACTTGATAAGAGGTAATAAGCTATTTTTTTTATATATAAGCAAATGTTTAGTATCAAACTAGACAGCTTTTTTATATTCACTGTTTTTTTTTTAATATCAATTCTAAAAATTAAGTATATATGTGTATGCGCGTGCATGTGCATACATGCATGCATACAGGTATTGACTACTATCTTTATATTAAAACTCACCCAAAAAAAAAAAAAAAAAAACTCCACCTCTCAAGCAAAAATTCTTGGCTCCACCCCTAATTGAGATTGTAAAAGATTGATCATTTTTTTTTTAGATTATCTAATGATGAATTATAGGTCATATAGTTGACCAGCCAAACGGACGTCCACAAAATTAAAGAAATCTCAGAATGACATTCGCGATCAATGTGATATCAGCCTAGTTGCTCCAATGCCTAAGTTAATGAAGTGTTTATGAGTGTAAGGGATCACTTTCATACTTGTTTTAAATTTCAATTCTTCCATATATAGACCTCTCTCATTAGGGATTTCCTTGATTGTGGTTCTTCCATGAATAGCCTAGTCACTATAATGAGGGATCTAAGAGCATTCAAATTGATTGTGGTTCTTCCATGAATAGCCTAGTCACTATATTGAGGGATCTAAGAGCATTCAAATCAGCTTCAGCCTTTAGCAAAATTTTAGAGTGAAACATGTGTCCATAAAAATCAGCTTTCAAAAACCCACAAACCATAAGCTTCACGCCAAAAAATCCACAAACCGATAGAAATCAACTTCCAAACACCCAAATCCACCACGCCAGATCACAACATCTACCACCTCTGCTAGACTGAGACAAAACTAGCATTGCCACCACCGATTTATGTTGATTGGCGCATGAAGGAAAGATGGAGAGAGGAGAGAGAAGAGAGAAAGAGAGAAAAACTAAGAGTCAGGCACGCGAGAGAGAGAGAGAGAGAGAGAGAGAGAGAGAGAGAGAATTATAAATTTGGTAGTGAGGAATTGTATCTCGATGGATGTGGCGAGGTAGAGTTGAAAGTTAAATTTTTTTAATAGCATGTTGGAACTAATATGTGAGTTTTTTTTTAAGTCTTTAATTACATATTTGCTGAAATATTATGTTAGAGATATACTAGAACATATTAGCCCATTGTAATAGGCCCAAGCTCAGTCCTACTTATACTAGTAGTCTAAGGTTTAGTCGCCCAAGCCCACTCATGCAACCACCATGACTCACTGCTATGTCAACATTCTCAAGCCTAAGCAATTTGTGCCTCTCCCTTGCAGATTTGTGCAAATCAAGGCTTTGTCTAATGAAACCAACCACACAGACATGCTCCATGGCCTCTCGTGACCAAAACCCAAGAAACTAGTCTCCATAGGAATCTGTACATGCCAACCAAGATCCTACACTCACTCCACGTGTCACCATAGATTCTTCACTCCTAGATTGTATTTTGGACACACTCACCGCAATGAAGGCCTTGTCATCTGCCAGTCTACGTAGCTCGAGAATCTTACCCTCATACGATAGTACACGTGCCCTCACAAGCCTCCCAAAATTTTGGTCACAACTCCATGCACCAGTGGATAACGCACGCGCTGATGAAGCATGTTGATGTCATCAATGACATCATTAAGGGCCACATCAGCCTTAGCTACGTCAGCAGCCATGCAACTTGCCACGTCAATAGTGTTGCCTCGTCAATACTACGTCACCTAGCTAACCGTTGACCCAGACCACTCATATTTGACCTATGAGCACTGACTGTTAACTTTGACCTTCGTTGGCTTTGGCTTTTGCGTTGACTTTTGACCAAAAGTTAAAATTTTCGAAAGAGCCTATCTCTCTCAATTTTTCGTGTAGATTCCAATTTTAGACTCTGTTTCTTCGTTTAAAGCTCCAAAATTGGTCAATTGGAACATTCTTCATTGTGGTTTCTTCAAGACATCTCCAAGTGATCTTCTCAAGTTTATCTAACCTCAAGCCTTCATCGAGCTTCCGCCTTGAGTTTGAGAGAGGGTATTAGAGATATATTAAAACATATTAATCCAATGTAATAGGCTCAAGTTCACTCCTGCTTATACTAGTAGTCTAAGGTTTAGTCGCCTATATATACTTATGTTAGAGTTCATTGTAATATAGGTTATTGTACTACACTCTTACATAATAAAGTTGTAGCCCTTAAGAGATTCCTCCGTGAATAACGTAGGCCGACAAGGCTGAACCGCATAATCCTTGTGTTCTAGTGTTCCTATTCTATGCTTCCCTTTCCGCATCCACTCTAACTTATACAACATGGTATAACACATCGCGTTACTAATATATTTAACATATTAAAATAGTGAAGATTTTTTTATTTGTAATCTTCTATCCCCATAACGGGGGTAAAAGCAGTCTGGATATTATGCTCAAATCTCTCAACTAGTGCTCGTTTTTCATGCTCAAGCTCTTTTGCTTAAGCTTTCATGCATGCTTACCATTGCCCGATATGTTGGGCTTTGTTTCCTTGTCTTGTCGTTGAGTGTATGAGCAGTTCGTTGGGTCCTGAATAAAGAAGGTTGAGGAATGTGCAAACTGGGCTTTACGTCTGGTTGTTCATGCCCATGCTGATGCGACTTAGCATGACAATATTCACTTTAATAATATTAATCCAAATTTGTATTCCATAGATAAAGAGTGAGATTTTACATTGCTCAAGGGCGATCGATCACATGTGTGTTATCGTTTCCAATGTTTTGTTGTTACTTTGCGTAACAGTTCTATATTAACGAGCATCCATTGATCGAGTTTGAACCATACAGTCTTTGGAATAGATAAATATGTGATTTCTCACATCCAATACTAACTAATGATTCAGATAATTGCAAGCTAAACTTGACTAAAGCACCTGCAATGAGTGAAATGAAGAAAATCTAGAAAAGCGGTGCGGTGTCCCACCACTGATGCTCCGGTGCTTAAGTTTGATTTTTCTATATATTTTAGTGAAAGATCGAAGAAATTACTCAAGAAGTGTGTACTTTCTTCCTTCAAGTTTATATCTTTTTAAAATTGTAATGCCCGTTATTTTCAAGTTTCAATGATTCATTTCTGTAGATGTAGCTATATTGATGTATGGGTTAGTAATGTCCGAATGTCATGGCATTACGGTCTTATTGATTCAAGCCACGTCTAGCATGTAGGTATTTTTTTGCTGGAGTAATTCTAGGCAGACTACAAGTTTTACTATATAAAGTTTATAAACTGAGTTCTTACTAATCATTTATATTATCACATTAATTTGTAATTTTTATATAGTAAAACTTGTAATACTCTAAGCATTTTTCTATCAAAAAATTTTATTACACACTCCATATACACTGCCTTTCAAAATCATGTTTTAAAAACACAATTTCAATCATATATATATATATGACAACATGCGTGTATAATAAAAAGCATAAAACTATCGTTGCTCTTTTCCTTTTCGCTTGTTGATGTTGAGTACGTGGCTCGCTATCAAGATACCATAAAGTCCTACATCATCTTCTCTTCTTAATTATTCTTTTTCTTTTTTTCTAATTTTTGGTAGGCTAAATAGTAAATACCGGGTCTAATTAATATGCCTAGAAAAACAACACTTGACGTACGTGGTGGAATATGGTTTGCCAGCGAGAACTAAGATAACATCTGAATCGTCATGACTATCTAGTAACTATATATACTTTAATACATTGGCATCACTCAAAAAAATGGGAAGCAAGAACTAAGATAACATATTTTTAACCCAAGTGCAATTTGTACACTGCCCACACACACCTAATGGGATTGAAACCGCAGCATTGACTTAAAAGGAGCCGAAAAGAAAAAAATAATAGAGAGCATTAGCAGTTGTTTTATAATATAAATCAAACTATTGCTTTCTAGCTAGTGATGTCAAATTAATTGTGGTAATGTTAGTCATCAGATGGTGGGGCATGTCATTTGCATTCTATTATGTTTGACTTAAAAGTAAAACCCATGTAATGCTTTCTTCATTGGGGGAGCTGGCTGCAGATCATCTCCATTTAAATAATTCACAGTGGGGCTTGTCTAATTGGTTTTTCTTTTTTCTTTTTTCTTTTTTGACAAAAAACCACTTAATGCTTCTCATTATGATTACAAGATTCTAGTAGATTTTTTATATATAAAAAAATGCTATATTCACAACATTTTTACAATAAATTATAAATTGCAAGTTGTTATTAGTTATTAGTTATTATTAGTATGTAAAAAAGTTATTTCAATAGTGTGTTCAAATCAAAACCAATAATAACTCATGGACATAGTATTTTTTTGTAAAAATGTTGTAGACGCAGTACTTTTTCATATGGATGTTTGTGTTAATTATTGTTTTATATTCTTGAAATATTTGCATAATGTCAAATATTCATATTTTACATAATGTCAAATAGCCATATTCTATATGTAATGTAAAAGAGTGAGGACATTTTTTTAGGATGTGTGGACATTATTAGATGTGAAATAATATTTAAACGCAAAATTTAAAAACAAGCATAGCGATATTAATATATGTAAGTCAGCAACATTAAGACTTAGGAATAAAAGCTAATCCCCCTCAAAAAAAATAAAAAATAAATAAGAGCTAATAGCGGTTCCATCTAAAATGGCCGTACAAAAATAAGATTTATAAATCACAGAGTCTTGATGATAATTAATGGACATCCCAAGTTAAATTATAAAACCATTTGTTTTTTTTGGCCGGTGTATAATATATTACCAAAACAAAGGATTTTTCCACAAATCTTCTGTGCAAATTATATTCCCCTCACAGCTATACGAGTTCCACGACCACGTTTGACCATTACTCACTCACATTTTGTCAACACCCAAAAAAAATAAAATAGTACTAGGTTTTGTAATTCACCTTTTTTCTTTATTCTGTTTTTAAAATTTTCAAACATTTTTTTTTTCTTATAGTTTGCTAGTAGGAGTTGTATATTGTGTCTTTCCTCAACAACAAAAAAAAAATTTGTATTCCAAGCCAACTAAAAAAGAAAATCCATCAAATAAATAGAGGCGTGTCCTCATCAAAGACTTTAAGGAGTACTAATAACTATTCCCTTTTATATGTTAACTAGTTTTATAAGTTAATTAGTATTATTCATGAAAATTCATATGTAAGCTCAAAAGTTTTAAAATAATTAAAACTAAATTATTAAATAAATAGTAATAATAAATTATAAAATAATTTAAAAAATTTAATTTAAAAAAAAAACATTTTAAATTCTGATTGTTAAGACTTTAGACTTTATCAATATCTATCAATTTTATATTTTTAAAATTCTCTTTGTACTTTGTGTTAATTTCTTAATATTAGATATGGAATGAGTTTGATCATTCTTATTTGGGTTAATAGTCTAATTGAAAAAATCAACACACTCACATTTTTTTTAAAAGGAAAAACACATTTACAAATGAAATACAATAACCAAAACCAAAAATTAAAACATACAAAAAAGAGTTCAAAATTTGAGAATATACAAAATAAATAAATAAACTTACATAAGAGAACCAATAAGAACTTAAATGGATATCCATTGTTTTGCTTCTTATATAGTAAACTTTCTTTGGCATAATATCCTGCACATAAATTCAAAAGTAAAGAATAGTAAGTAGGATGAATTTATTAGATTAAAACATAAGCCTAAGTTGCATTTTGAATAAAATAATAATAACAACATGGGGTGTATCGTGTGGGATTTAATTATAGGGATGGCTTATTAGTGAAGATGGATTGTATCAAAAAGCCATGGCTAATTAAATATATATATATATATATATATAAGTTCTAAGTTCTAAAAACTTTGATAATAAACTTTTAGTTAGAGTAGAATAATTTAAATTTCTAAAACTTAGATGATAAAATTTTATCTAAATTAAATTATTGCTAAATCTTATCCCTTAGTCAAGAGCTTTGTTGCTTAATATCCTAATAAAACATTAATTTAATAAGATGTAACTTGAGGAAAAACAAAAACAAAAAAACAAAACAAAACAAAAACATGGGTTGTGTGGAATTTAAGTTCAGAAATTTTTTATAATAAACTTTTAATTTAAATAGAATTTAAATTTGTTTTAAATTATTGTTAAATCTTATCCCTTAGTCAAAACATAGAGTTTTTTTAGAAAGAAAACATGGGTTGTTGTGTAGGATTTAAGTTTAGAAATTTTTCATAATAGACTTTTAATTTGAATATAATTTAAAAGTGTTAAAATTTGAATGATAAAGTTTTACCTAAATTAAAAAATTGGTAAATATTACCCTTTAATTGAGGAAATATATCCTAACAAAAACTATAAAATTAATTTACTAATTAATTAGAGTAACTACTTGGTGCAATCACGGTTTTCTAAACCCAACTTTTATTATATACTAGTGAAAGCTCTGTGTGTTGCACGGTTTTAGTCATGAATTTTCTTTATATATTTTTTTGAGAAACAATAACTAAATTAATTATTATTACATAGTTTTAGAACTTGTATCTAACTAAATAAATTATTATTATTATAACTTGTAATTAATTGCTTATAAAATGCATAATTTTGTATATTTGTCCTTTTATATAATATATCTAATTACAATGATTAATAAAATCTTTTCTGATTTTTTTTATCCTTATTTATTTATGAAGAGGGTGATTTGAACTCTATAATAGTTAAATTGTTTCTAATACTTGCATGAATAAGGTTAGCACAAAAGAATTGATGATTCCATATTTAAGCTTAAAAAATCAATTGTACTTGCACACGTAAAAGAAATTCAATTTTTATGTCTTATTTTGATATTTAAATAATTGTTTTTAGTGTTGATTTTATTCCAATGGTTATATCGCCCACTTAGTAGTAAAATCGGCTTATGTAATAGTATCCACATGTAACATTCCAACTTACTAATAAATAAATATAACACCCTAACTTTTAGTAATGTCTCTAATTGTATTGTATATTAGCCTTTAAGAACACATATATTAATATTACACATGAAAAAATAATGAATTTAATAATTAAAACATTTGAAAACAAAATTAAGCCAAAATATCAATTCATTAATGAATGATAGGCCAAAAACGTATTGACTCCTTGTGATGAACTAATTAATTAATAAGCCAAGTTTATTAATTAATCAAATTAACATGCAAAGTGCGTGATAGCACAAACAAATCACCAAATAAATTAAGTATGCAACAAAAAATAAATTAACACGGTAATTTGTTTATGAATGGGGAAAACTTACACAGCGAAAACCCCACCGGGTGATTTTAAGATCACCACTCTCAAAAATTCACTATTATCACAACAAACAATTACAAGAAAAGGAATCTTAGTACCTTATATCAACCTACAGTTGAACTCTTACCCCAATACCCAATTGGACTTGTTCTGTAGTGACAAACTCTCATTTCAATGCATAGCTCCTAGTACATGACTAATCAATTACGCGGTTCCTAGTACGTGACTTCAATCACCAACTAGAGAAGGTCGTTGGCTGCAAAGTTTTTCAGTTCATCCCGACGATGAAGATCAAGAAGATACTTGGTCACAAAACCCTACAGTGTACAAATACAACAGCTTCTTCACAAGAAAAATGAACCAGAGCAAATTCTGTCTCCAGTCACAATTTGCTTGAACTAAACTTTGCTCAACACTTGTACAGCTTGTGTCTCCTTTGACAACCCTTAAAATAATCTTTTTATATGTCTAGGGTTGTGAGAAAAGAAAGCCCAAACATACAATCACGGATTTGATGAAAAACAGACCAAAAATTCTGAGTTTCATAAACCTCGACAAATACCCTATCTGTCAAGCTGCTGTCAAGCCACGGGTTGAAACAGCTCTTCAAGACTCTATAGATTGCTAGCTGTCGAACTAGCTATCGAGCTTTAATGAACAGCACTTTCTTCACTTGAATCTTGGACAGCCTTGCATGGTTTTAACACTTGAACTTGAAACAAAGTTTCTTGAAGTATTAAACATATTCTAGATCTACCCAATTACAAGTAAAGTATGTTTTGTTAAAAGATTAGTCAATTACATAAAATAGTGACATATGTTCCTAACATGTAAAACACATATGTCCTAACAATGAAAAACAATCCAAATTTCTAAACTTAAAAAAAAAAAAAATACGGAGTTAAGTAAAGATATACTTACATAGAAATTTGGACCGATAGATCTAATTTAGCCTAGCCCACATGTAAGAACATTATTAGATCATTCTTTTTGTCTTATATCCAATTCTATGTTGGCAACAAATTTTGCTTTTAAATAAGATAGACTACATGGAACAAAGCACCAAACAAAAACCACAACAAAATAAATCCACAATAAAATATTGATGTCAACAATAAATAATCATATGATGAGAAAATAAATTATACAAATATATTTCTTGCTATATAATCTTCTAAAAGGGAAAACATTCCACACCATTACATTATTGTAGAATTCCTTTGGATACCTCATATTGAAACTTTATAAGCTATCATTAAAAAAAATGAGATGTCTACAACAACAACAACAAAAACAAAAGGTGTGATGACTCTGATATTAAGAGAGACAAAGGTTTATATTTTCCGCATAATCCGTAAACACAAAGATAGAATTCAACCTAACTATAAAACTTGTTGATAAAAATCATATAGTAAATAATAAAAATGCAACAAATACACAAAATCTATTCAATTTGATGGGAAAAAAAATACTTGCAATGTTGTAGGTAAGGAAGAGACAAGAAGGGAAGAATATAGCAAACATTTGTAAGGTAGGTAGTTGAAAGAAGAATACACCAAAAAATTGTGTTTATATAGAGAGATAATTTTAAGTTGTGAAGAAGTTGATGTGAATAAAAATAAGGAGTTTGTTGCTTTATTATTAAGAAAAAGATGACATATGATGCTTATTTATCCCCCAAAAAAAAAAGTAGTGAAAAAAAAAGGGTAGGTTGATCACAATAGTATTCAATTCTATCTTTTTTCTTTTTCTTTTCTTTTTTAATTCTATCTTATTTGCTTATAGGTATTATTTTAATATCTCTTTTTTTATTTAACTTCTATCCTTTTTTTATAGGTAATTCTATCCAAAGGCTTTGTTGATAATATTTTAGATAGACATAATTGTAGGTTGTATTTGTATGGCACCAACCAACTAAATTTAATCTCTTTTTGAAACTTTAGAAAACACTTATTGTAGGTTGCATGTTTTGTTAAGACACTTATTATTCTTACCACCGCATACTCTTGGTGCGATGGTCACTCCACATGTATAAGTGTCGAGGTAAAGGTCGGGGTTCAAAATCTCTAAGAGAGAGTTTCCCACACATATACACTTAGATTATACTAGAGTAAAATTTCTATCTTGTCTAAACAAAATAAAATAAAAAAGCACTTATTATTCTTTTATCCAAAGAAATTGATAAGAACAAATAAAATGTTGTTTTATCTAAAAATTACTATAATTTGGTGAAACCACTTGACACAACCACAATTTTTAAGCCCAACTTTTATTATATGATATATGATATAGGGATGGTCTATTGGTTAAGAGGGATTGTATTAACAAATCATTGCTAAATATATAAATATATATATGTAGGGACTCAATTTGGATTGGACCCGGAGTATGAATGGGTTTTCAGCCCAACAAGCCCAAACAATAAATTTTTAGAGCATGGGTACAAGAACTGGTACCGTTTGACAGGAAAGGTTATATTCGTTGAGTAACAAGGGATATTTTAGGCTGATTGTATGAGAAAAACTCTCCTCGGCTAGGTTTCAGTAAGCCTCTCTTCTGCATGGAATCTCCGTCCTTCTTTGCTTTCTTTTTTTCTTTCTCCCTTTGTAATATCATCCGTTTCTATGTTATATACTCCGTTCTATCCTCCATTTCCATCGTACACGTATAGTTCTTATCTTGGGAGCTCCTTTCTGTCCCATCCAGCACCTACCGGAACTTTTGCTCAGTGGCCATAAAGCTGCTTAGTTACTGTTTAGGTATCACCTCCACATTAAATGCAGCCAGAGGGTTAGATGGAAAGCATTTAATGTGGAGGTGATGGCCTTGGAAGATATTTGCTACCTTCCCCGACTCCTCCTTAGGTTTATACCCAATTTCCAGTTCAGATACAACTTTGCGGAGTCTCCTCATAATAAATGTGATTGGCGTGCTTCAACTACTTAATAAATAAATGATAGTTTGTTTGTTTGTTTTTTTTTTTTTTGTTTTTTTGTGTGATTGATTGAACTGCCACTGATGGTCAGAGAGGAATGCCATTGATACCATAAAGATTAGGTTAAGAATTTTTTTTTTTTTTTTTGAGAAACAGATTAGGTTAACCCACTTACTAATTGAGTGTTTGGTATATTTTCAACATACAGTAAGAGTGCGTTTCTTGTCAAAAGCTCCATTAATTGTAGACCCTCTGCCTTTTTATGATGTGATGAAACGCAAACTCCTAACCAATAGCTACAATAAAAAATGAGGAAAATTCCCCAGAACTTGCGTACGTAACTACGTATCCAATTATTAACTTTATTAAGATCTTCAAAATCAGAAATAGTTTATACACCAATAAAGCATTTCCCAACACTAGAGAGTCTCTCATGGGCAGAGCAGCTTGCCCAATTATAAATTTCATTGATAACTAAGATTCCACTTCTAGACACTATTTAGATCTTGTTTTTTTCTGGCCTGTTTAGCAATTTGATTTAAAATTTCCAGCAAGAAAAAAAATATATCGTTTATCAATATTTCAAGTCTGCAATGCTCTAACCTGACTCTCTCTAGCCCCTTCTGCTGTTGCTAATGTCATCGATGGCAATCTTCTTCACCTCCAATCTTTTCGTTCTTTTGATTTTTCACACATTAAAAGAGAAGGCAATAAGCCTGTCCATATTTTAGCTCATCATGCAAAGTTTGCAGATGATTTTGTGGCANGACATTAATTTGTTAATTTTATGTAATAAAAATTATAGTATCGTATGCAATTTTCAACCACTGCGCACCTTTGATGTGATGTCACTTCACAAATATAAATACTTGTGAGGTATGGGGGAGAAGAGTTGGGGTTTAAATTTACAAGAGGAAGATTCATTCACATATACACTTAAATTAGGCTATAGTAAAAATTTTATCTTGTATAAAAATAAAAAATAAAAAGCAATTTTCAAAATTGTGTACTATTTCTTCATCTCCAAAAAGATGTCCAAAACATTAAACCAAAAAAGAGTTAAAAACCTAACCCAATTGATAGCATAAACTATTTGGGGAAAAAATGTTTGAAGCTTTAATTTTTTTATCCAATATCCTAGACAATGAATTGTTAATATTAGCCACTTAATTTCTCACATGGTTAGACACCAAATAATCTCTTTTTATTTCGTAACTCCAAAATCATAATTTTCAATGATGCATCACCTTATCCTAGTTAAAATAAACCCTCTTTCTAAAAGAATCATAAATCTTCATTTCATTTTATTAAATTTTATGCTTGAACCCATAATATTTGGTTCTCTATATAAAATCAACTTTAGTTTTGTTAGTATTGATACATCAAATTAAACTTAAGTTGATTAGTTTTAAATTTTTCTTTTTTTTCTTCTAAAAAAATAATTATATTTAATTGATATTCAAATCTAAAAGACCTAGACTTAAGTTTATAGTCTTACACCCCAAACTATATATATTGAAACGATGTTGCTAGTAATCCATAAAGAAATTAATCCTTATAATATTAAAGTGAACCAATTCCTCAAAAACAGTGTATATATATTGAGGTCAACCTTTTTTTTTGGGGGGGGGCTTCCTATTTAATTTGAAATTGTGTCATATCATGTGCTCCACTAAAAGCAATACCTTCAAGTTTATTATAAAATGGCAGTTTGGTGTGGTTTAGGAGATTCACGTGAAAATAACAGGAGAGAGTGTGGAAAGCGCAAAGAAGAGTGTGGAAAGCGTGACTAGCTGCGTGAGATCGTCAGAAAAAAGAGAAAACAGGCAATGTGAGAGCCGTTGATGAGAGAATAATAGCGTCTGCCATTGCAACGAAAATAGGAAAATTTTCTTTAGTTTTGAGTTTTGAGACATATATAAAGAAAAGGTTTTTGGGTGCTACGACAACGAAGAGTGTTGCATTCAAGAGAATCAAGACGAGTAAAGATATCAAGTAAGTTTTTGTATTAATTTGTAGAGTGAATATATTATTGTATTTGGAGTAGATCTTAAATTAGACATAAACTTAAAAAGAGATATTTTAATATTGAATTTATTTGGAGTTTGTTTTGTAATTTTTTCTTTTAAGAAAATTAATAAATTTTTCACATAAATATTTATGTTTTTCTATGTGAATGATATGATGACTAGATAAATTTGACAATACTTATTTTTTTTTACATTGACTAAAATTATTAATTGATTTTTTTGAATTCACACAAAACTAGTCTAGATTAGGAGCCAACCAAATAGGCTTAATTTTCAGTATTGCTAATTATTGCCAATAGGCCTATGACATGTGATTTGCGGAGCTGATTCAAAGTGTGTCTTCTATGTAGATATGTCACTAGTGAGTAGTGAGATTGCTAAACCAACCAAATTTAATAGTAAAAGACAGGATGCGGTTAACGAACCTTTTAAACTAATGAATAAAACTGACACTTTAAAAACCATCTCACGGGTAAAGAGGTTTATATCTCAACTAATAGTCTAATACTTCTTATTGTTTTTAACGAAAATGTTCAAAATTTAAATTTCCTCTAAATCATCAATCACAAAGAAGTAATTACATGGGACTTCTTCACAAAGTGCTATCAAATAATATGTCTCGTCAATCAATATACGACCACTCACCATTAGATTTATAATACCCATAAATTTTAGTTTGTAACTTGTGGCGGGCAAAAAGTAGAACAGAAACATTAAGTAGGTGTTAATCATATCACTGTTAGCTCACACAATTAATTTTTAGAGGTGGAATGCAAAGTAAATTTATAAGTACCCATTATGTGACAAGAGTTGATAGTTAGATCAGTTTCTAGTGTAAAGTGAATATATTCAATTGGAAAAAGCCTGAATGGGTAAGTGTTCATCCTTGGATTTGAGTCCGAGGAAAATGCTACAAGTGATCTCTCTCTCTCTCTCTCTCTCTCTCTCTCTCTCTCTCTCTCTCTCTCTCTCTCTCTCCAAAGAATCCTCCCTGGTCCAGGTGCTTCTTGGCTTGATATAGTCAGCCAAAAATGCATCTAGACTTTACATTTGTAGGGTTAGAATTAGATTTCCTTGATACTCGTCTCATCAAAGCCTTGCTAGAAGGCTTTACATTCAGGTTTGAGTTACATGAGCACTATTCTTTACATTCAGGTGTGAGTTACATGAGCACTATTTATGATCATTTCCTCATTAATGGCCAGTTAAGTGGTTGAAGTGCATTCAATGCGAAGAGGATGGCTGCTTTTCCTTCCTTTTTCTTCTCTTCCTCGTTCAGAGCCAAGTCACCATTTTTCTCCCTCGGGTTATGTCATGCTCCCTTCACTCCTGACTTTTGACTTTCCGAGGTTAGGTAGGAATCCTCGGTGTCCTTGTCAACTATAGTAGTTCAACCTCTTCACAAGTTAGATGAGTACTTTCCAAGGGCATGCCGCCAATATTCCGTGAAGTTCACCTCCTTAGAAATGCCCTTACCTATCCTATCAGCTGTTTTGGATTCTCACCCCCCCCCCCCCCACATAACTAATTCTCTTTCTAACAAAATATATTTTTAGATAAATTACCTTTAAAACTTTTATGAGAGTTTTGGTATATTAACATTTTCATTTAGGTGCGATCATATTAAGACTAATGTACCGAATCCCATCAGAACTCCACAATTATGTGTGTTTAGGTGAGAGTAGTACAAGGACAAGTGACCTCTTGGGAAGTCCTCATGTTGCACCCCTCTCTTTTACTTTCTCAACCAAAAAAAAAAAAAACTTTCAAAATGTTTCATTTGACTATTCTATTACGTTTTCTTTAACTCCATTAAAATAAAACTTACCCAATACTCTAAAGTTTAAATAAAATTATATAATACTAAAAATTTTAAACAAATTTTTTTCAAAATATTGAGATTTAAATTAAATATTTTTAAAGCTTAATATTTAAATAAAACATATCCAAAGCTCTAAGGTATAGAACTTATTTTTATATTTTATATAATATGGAAAGAAGGGTTTAAAATTTATAGGTTGTTTGAAACTTTTTTTTTTTTTCTTTTGGATACAAGGTAAAAATTTTACTCTACCATAATCTAAGTATATATGTGTGTAAAACTCCCTCCTAAAGACTTGAACCTGGTCTCTTACCCCCCACTCCCCACAAACACTTATAATTATAGAGTTACCATCGCGCCAAAGGTGTGCAGTAGTTTGAAGCCTCATTTATTTGGGCATGATTTAAGAAGTAATTTATGTTTCATGAAAAAACCATCTACTAATTAAATAGGATGGGTATGTTAGGGTCAATTATGTTAAGTGTTGGCAAATCTTTAGTCAAACTCTTTTTCATGTATTTAAGCTGTAAATTCTAGTGTCTAGAAGTAATTGAAAATTTACAATGAAAACACAAGAAACTGTTCAGAAAAGTGAGGGTTTTGTTGCCTTGACTGCTACCTCGATCGCACCTCAATCAATCGAGGTTCATTAAACCTCTACTCCAATCGACTGATCGAGCTTCATGATTTCCGTTTTCACAAGTTACAGCACATTGACCAAGTAACTTAGAAATCTGTGAACTAGAGTTTCAAAATATATTAAAACGTATTTTAGGTCAACATAACAATAGAGAGAACACCAAGCATAGAGGAGATCTTGCTGCAACACAATTCGTACGTAAGTTAATCAAGACAAGTATTAAGTAGAAATAAAACCTCTTTCATCTCATCAAGCTTAGTTTGTAGGGTAACTCAACGTGTGAATCACCCATAACTTGGCTCAAATACCAATTTTGACGTGAGGCATCTCACTTAATGAACAAAATCACAATATACGAGAGATACAATCGAATCTCTTCAAGAAAACTTCAAGTGAAATTAAAGTCAATAATAAAATTTGTCAACCTCTATTATACTAGTATTCAACATCAAACAAAATCTCCCACATGATTAAAGTCAGAATTCGAAGATTCCCTTCTCCACATGTTGACATGTTGTAAGCAATAACTTCACTAAGGACAGAAAATCCATTGTAAACTACACAACAGCTCACCATTTAACTATACTCAGATTTTTTTTTTTCCCTGAGAAAAAAAAAATGGAACTTCTCAACAACAAAAAAATTATTAAAAAAAAAAAAAAAAAAAAAGCTTTGATTCTGACTACGTGGTAGCAAACAAACCTTTTGTTAACATCTACAACCGTAGTTTTTTTTTTTTATATAATGATAACACGACAAGTAGTTTGCTTAACACAAATGGAACTCTGCTACAAACCAAAGATAATCTACTACTCCAATTGCAACTGACGCAGATGATGATTAAGCAAACAAAATCTACCTGTCTTTTGTTAATAATCTTGTCTTCTCTATTTTCAAAGTTTAATGAATCGAGCTTGACATGTACAAGACAAATCTTTTAATCGAGCTCCACATGTCTTTTCTTAATAATCATCTAGTTCTGCTGTATTTTCATAGTTTAATAAAATGTAGCTTGTCATGTACAAGACAAGCAGTCTTCTAGTTCATGAGAATTTAATTCCAAAGTACAGGCTGTGGATAGTTTCTTACCAAAAACATAGATATTGGCTTCAAATATTCATCAGTTAGCTTCATGTTCAAAATGGCCGCTCAATAACATATATCAGACTGGCATTGACGTGGATATTCATGGTGGTTTCTCTAGATATTTCCCTTACAGAAGACTTGTATATTCTCATAATTTGCTAATAACGAGCATATATAGAAAAACAACGAGATAATATGTTAATTTTAATTCAGATTAATTATTGTAACATAACAAGTTTGATTTTTAAAGCATTTTTCTCAATAAATGTTAACATTCTAATATATATATATATATATAACATTCTATTAACATCTTGAGCAGTTCAAGTTTTTCATGAAAAAATTTTCATCTATTATGTTTACATAATATTTTTAGCTCCCTCAAACATATATCCAATCCAATACATGATATAATTATTAACAAATAAAATGCTACCGTAAAGCCTTTAATGTTTTTGAGATTAAAGCCAATAAAGTTAGCCAATAATATTGCATGCAAGTCCTGAAAAATATCAGCACGTGTATACATGGCCAAGTTCACATTCATGTGCTCTAACAAAATTGTATTCAATCTCAGTAAAAGGCAGGTAAAGTTAGTAAAGATTTATCGAGAATCAAAAACTATTCATAAATGTCACAAATGATGACAAAAGAAGTGTCTATGATTGCTGATGAATAAACGCATTAAGCACTAAATATACTGCCGTCCTTATCTTAACCTCCTCCCATTGAACACTATAATTTGTCTTTTGCATTTTTTTATCCGTACGCGTATGGCTGAGTCAGAGCTCACTTTCTATATATAGAGTAATATCACCTATATTACTATCTTGCATTTTGTAGGAGACCCTCATCGTTAGGCATAAATCAATGGAGGGTGTGATTCAATGCTCTGCAAACTTTGTACCTTTGACACCTATAGGTTTCTTGGATAGAGCAGCCATTGTGTATGGTGATGAGGTTTCCATGGTTTATGGTACTGAGAAAACTACTTGGGGAGAAACACATGAACGATGCATCAAGCTTGCTTCGGCTTTGGTCCAACTGGGGATTTCTCGTGGTGATATTGTAAGTTTGACACTTTGGTCCTCAATTGCTTCACTCTTTTATGTCTCATGAAAATGGATATTGAATTACGTAATCAACTTTAATTAATCTATTGATGACTATAGTCTATCTTCAAAATTTTGGGACTAAGATTTAATAATTGTTGTTGCTATATATATATATATAGGAAAATGCTAATGAGTGCCTATAGAGCACAGATTAATAATCTATTTTAAAAAAATTTTGATACTACTTTTATGGAAAATAAAAAAAAACTGTCAAAATATTAATTATTTTTTTTTTCATTTCCAATAAAAAATTTCTTTAAATGGATTATTAACCAATACCCTAAAAGCACTCATTAGCATTTCTCATATATATATATATATATATATAAAGGATCAAGTTATATTTAATGTAACATTTTATTAACGTTACACCATTCAAAACCTTCATATTAAATTAATATTTTAAAATTTCCACCCTAGTATACTTAAAAAACAATGGGAGTAGATCATTATCTTGTCATTGTTACTATTGTACTTCTTATTTTTCTTAGAAACTATTATGTGTTTCATTTTTTTTTTTTCTTTTATAAGTATGATAGAATTTAATATATGATGTCCGCTTCAAGATAATTGTTTTTTTAACATTAAGCTAATACGTCAATTGATTTTTAGTGTAGGTATAGAGCTCAAATTATAAATCTCTTCTTAAATGATAAGATACTTTAACAATTAAATTAACTGGAACTCATATTATTATGTATATGTGCATGTGCATATATAATTATATATAGAATGACAAGATCAAATGTAACTTTTTATTAATGTTACACCTTTCAATACTTTCGTATTATATTAATATTTTAAAAATTCTATTCCTTGTACTTATAAGTCAATAGGAGAAAATTTTATTGTCAACGTTACTATTGTCCTTATTATCATTGGATACCCTATGAAATCTTTAACAAATTGAGTAATTTAATCTATAGTTAACTTCGATGCTTACTTCTTCTTTTTTTATGGTTAGAAATACCTAGCTGTCTATAATTTGAACCCCTACCCATAAGAGTTAAGACCCCTCAAACATTTTGTGCTAGGGGAGGTACCAACTCTCCCAAGAAGTGCGGTAGTTGATACTTACTATTGGAGATTATAAAGTTCGAAAGAAGCATTATTTTGTATTACTTTGGTAGATAACTTTGATGGGACGTGGTATCAAAAGTTATATATATATTAAATGGTTTCAAAACACCATGGACTAAGTTGATACAATTTTTCTCAAAAAAAAAAAAAAAATGTTGATACAATCAATAATTGAAAAACAAAATTTCTCCAACTCAACGTTCATAAAGTAAAATAGTAATTTGACCCCAAATATATATATATATATATATTAATTGACTTTTATAGTAGTGGAAGTCCTTTGATTCCCTCTTGGACTCGTTTACTAATTGGAGTGGCCTTGTGGTCATGCGTTTCACGCAAATTAGTACCCTTCAATAAGAGAGGCATCTTACTAACGTAGGATAGGATCCTTGTCACCGCAAGGAGACAATTTCCCTTATTCAAATAGATTTAAGATTCCTAGGATCTCATTGAATAATATAAAATCTTTTTGATAAACATTGAATAATAAAAAATCATTCAGAAATCATTTTATAATTCCTATGCTAAACTATATGTATACAATGTTTGGATTCTAGTGTATTACATAGATTAAGTGAAAGTTTAATCATGTGTATATAAGTTTACTCGTGAGTTTGTATCATTTGGTATCAAAGCTAAACACCAGTCGAGTAATCGAACGTAGCTCATTGAGTATAGGGTTAAATGAGTTGCGGCTTTATGATCAGATCTCTAGAAGCTAGATTAAAATAACTAAAAGGTGAATGGAGTCATCAAGAGAAGAAATTAAGGACTATCATCGGTCATGTTAATAAAGTGAGCCGTTATGGATGTCAGCGAAGAGCATGATAGTGATAGTATGTTATGATCATAGTATTCCACATGGATTTAGTGTAAATTTAACCATGTATATATAAACTCTTGGACACTCTCCCTTTCAAGCTAGTTTTCAAGATACATGTAAAGAAGTATAAACATAGATTAGTACAAGTACAATAGGCCCAATCAATATGGTCTCTGAGTGGAGACTAGTTTGTTTTGCTTTCACCATGAAATGAGAGAATCACGGGTCAAGATGCTAAAACCTATGTTGGAGTAGCGATCAATAAGGTCTCTAAGTGGAGACCATGGTAAGGGGTGCCTTTGATGTAGCAAAGAATGCTAAAAACGATAATGACATGAGTGAAACGTGGAGTTTCCATGAATTGACTTAGTTGGTAAACAGCATAGGAAATGTCAAGATGGATATTTATCCCAAAAAAAAATGTCAAACAAAAAACATAGCATGCATGTTTCATATATTAATACACAGTCACACACATGCGTACACATTATATAAACATGTGTCATCTTATAGTGATTGATTAGTTTCCTTTTCTTTCCCATCATAAATGTATGACCTTTATGAAATTCAAAAGCATTGTATAAATTATGATTTTGGTCCTTGAATTATGTGTTAAGTATCAATTTTATAATTGAACTATGATTATGTCAATATACAGGATTGAAAAGTTGAAAGATGCTCGATTTGTATTATTTGATAGCTAATTTTAATGGAAAATAAGATAAAAGTAATATATACTAAACCGTTAAAAACTTTATGAATAAGTTGATATGATCATCAATATTTTAAGAATAAATTGCTCTAACACAAAATCAATCATTGATTAATATATTAGAGTGACTTGTGTCCTGCTTTCACCTAAATTCTCACCCCTCAAAATGAGAAGAATCTTACCTAAGTCGGCATGACTTCATCAAGATCAATGTCACCACAATGACATAATTACCTTTACTCAATATATTTAAGCTTCTCCCCCACTAAGAGGTTCCTAGTATTGCGTTGAATAATCAAATCATTCGAAACTTTTGCTTGTCATTATATAATTTCTAGAAGCATGGCATGTACTCGTTTTACACCTAACAAAATGGACCCGAACCCGTTAATTCAACCCCATTCAAAGAGAATAACTCGACCCATTGAAAAACGGGTCAACCTGTATCGAACCCGTTTTTTAAAGAACTGAATTTTTAATAAAAATAAAATAAAATGCTTATTTTTTTATTTATTTAAAGATAAGATACAAATTTCGGCTTTCTTTTGTTCCAATTACTGGATTATAGTGATGAATTTTAAGTTTTATTATTGGTCCACGACATTTAAAATTTATAGTAATGATATGTTGTACCTAAAAATTTATGGTCTACAACTTTTTTTTTTCCATGCGTTTATGGTGATGATATCATTAGTAAATTATGGATTGTGTAAACTTAAAAATTTTGGTATTATTACCACACACTCTTGATGCGATAGTCACTCCACAAGTATAAGTGTGTGTGGGATGTGAAGGGTAAGAGCCGAAATTCAAGTCTTCATGAGGGAGTTTCACATACATGTATACTTATAGGTTAGGTTAGAGCTAGTAAAAATTCTATCTTGTATAAAAAATTAAAAAATAAAATAAATAAAAAAATAGAGGTCAACCCATAACCCAATTAACTTGATCAACTCAGCCTACTCACAAATGACCCATTTCTGACATGAACCCAATTAGCCCGGTCAGAACCAGCCAATTTGCCAAGTCTACTCATATGTGAATATGAATGCACAACCATGGTTGGGTACTGTGAGAAGAGAGCAAATTCAAAGTGATTTTACTATACATTTTTTTTTGGGGGGGGGGAGAAGACCATTGAGGTATTATTAATCTACTGGTAAATCAACCATTACAAAGGAATAGCAATCAAAAGGAGCATCCTCCATCCAAATTAAAAGAGGGAAAGAAAAAGTTGCTCTCCTAACTAAAGCATGCCCTACAGTATTGACTTGCCGATAAATATAAGAGAAAAAATAACTTTGTAAAGAGTTTACATGAACAAGACTGTCTCTTATCAAGTGACCATAAGCAGATGTAGAGCATCTCCCTGCTTGAGGAAGTTTATGGCTATTTCAGAGTCGCCCTCGAAGATAGATTGACTAATACCTATTATAGTTTCAGTTGGACAAGGTTGCTTGTCCTCAAAGGATAGATTTAGATCCAATGGGCTCTAATATCTCTAATAGACATCTTTGTTTTTGTTCTGTAAGCAGGTTGCGGCTTTTGCACCTAATGTTCCAGCACTCTATGAGCTACATTTTGGCGTTCCAATGGCTGGGGCAGTTATTTCTGCACTTAACACCAAGTTAGACTCAACCATGTTAGCCTTGTTATTGGAACAATTGGAGGCCAAAATTATTTTTGCATACCATGAGTTCCTTGAAGTTGTTCTTGGAGCATTAAACATAATTTCCGAGAGAGAAGGCAAACCACCCCCACTTGTTTTAATAGCTGAGTGTGATAAAAAATCATTCTCAATTGTTGAAGCAACCCCACCAGGTAGCCTGGACTACAATGACCTTCTTGCAATGGGACAAGCAGATTTTGAGATAATTAGACCCAAAAATGAATGTGATCCTATTTCAGTGAATTACACCTCTGGCTCAACTGGGATTCCTAAAGGAGCAATATATAGCCACAGAGCTGCCTATCTCAATTCAATAGCAACAATTTTTCGCATCAATGTGAGAGAAAAGCTTGTGTTTTTATGGACTGTTGACATGTTCCGCTGCAATGGGTGGTGTTTCCCTTGGGCAGTGGCTGCTCTTGGTGGCAGCAATATATGCCTCAGAAGTACTCTAACGGAAAAACTTATATTTGATGCAATTCTTGTTCACAAGGTATGATAAATTACTCAAACATTTCCTCCTTAATAAATGGGACTATTGACTAACACATGAAATTTCCAACTTTTTAAATGAAAGGTAGAACAGAGACAAGGTTAGGATATAGAAAAATTTAACTCGGATACAATGACAAATTACCTATTGTCCCAAAAATTTAAATTGTTAACAAAAGTTGAATTTAATCACTTAACCATTATTCTGACAGGTAACTCACTTGTGTGGTGCACCCATCATTTTAAACATACTAGCAAAGTCTCTTGCGAGGCCGTTGCCATTCAAAGTGGAAATTATTGTTGCTGGTCCATTACCACCACCCCAAGTTGTGACCAAGGTTATTGAATTAGGCTTCAATGTGAGCCATGGCTATGGTATGACAGAGGCTCTTGGCCCAGCCATTGTTACCCCATGTACACCCGAGTTGCAATATAGTTCAACCTTGGATGAACAAGCCAAAACAAAACGTCTTGAAGGGCTTCACAACCTTATAATGGATGGGGTCGATGTAAAAGATCCGAGTACTATGAAAAGCATAGCTCATGATGGGAAAACCATTGGTGAGGTAATGTTTAAAGGCAATACTATGATGTTGGGGTACTTTAAAAAACCAAAAGTAACTCAAGAAGCTTTTAGGGGTGGATGGTACCGTACAGGGGACCTTGCAATTAGACATCAAGATGGTTTTATAGAAATGAAAGACCGTGCAAAGGATATGATCATTTGTGGGGGTGGTGAGATTGTAAGCTCACTTGAAGTAGAGGTAGTGTTGCTAAGTCATCCAAAGGTGTTTGAAGCTGCTGTGGTGGGAACAAATAAGCCTTGTGCATTTGTGAAGTTGAAGGAGGGGTGTGATAATTGTGTGCCAGAAGAGATTATTGAGTTTTGTGGGGAGAGATTGCCAAAGTATATGGTTCCCCATAGTGTTGTTTTTGGGGATTTGCCAGTCAATTCAACTGGCAAGATACAAAAATTTGTTCTTAGAGAGAAGGCCAAGACCATGGGTATGCAGAATGGCTCTCTAAAATGAGCTCCATTGTTCCATTGTACAATGTTTGTTGCATGTGTGCTTGTTAGATGAAAATAAAGTAACTTGGTTGCTGTATGAATTATCAATTTATGCATAATTTACTAATAATGATTGAGGGGTGATTTTATTGAGGTAGATCGATTTGAAATGTAATACTGTCCTTGTCAAGGAACAATGCACAGAAATAAAGCATGAAATTTGAACTTACACCATGTGCATTTGTCTTGGATCATGGTCCATTGTTACATACCACTACAATTTGTCCCTATAATTGGCCATCCAAATACTTGCAACCAAGAACAAATGGTGAGGTCCTCCAACTTAACCTTCTCTGTCCTACAACTAATGAATTTTCCAATGGCTTGAATTTTCATTTTAAAGTTTTAGATTTTATATTGAGATAGGTTATGGAGAGGAATCATCAGGAGAATAAAGTAAAAGGAAATATGAAGAACAAAGAAAATGATGATTTATTGGAAACCTCCTCTGAAATACGCTAGAAGGATACACCAGTTATTCAGCAAAATAGTTAAGAAAAAGTCATTGATTGCTTTGCAAAAAATCACACTGGATGATGTGTGGCCCTGAACATTACCATAACATGATTGTGATGTTGTCTTAACTTACCCATCTTTCTTTTTCCATACAAGAAGTGCATATATCTTAAAATCATCATTGGAGACAGAGTCAATAAGAAACATATTGCATATGTAATTACTAGCCATAGAGACAATAATGTGAATGAAAGAGAAAATTGGGTAATGAAAATTAGAGAGGCAATGGCCTTCTTTATACTAAAACATTACTTTTTGAAAAATATGACTGTTAAGAAAGAATAAAGAAATAGTGAAGAACCATATAATAAATGGGGTAAAAAAAATAAGAAAATATGTTAAAGAGTATATTTGAAAAAGTAAATAGATAAAATTTATAAAAGAACTCTGATTTTTTTTTTTTTCAAATTTGGAATTCATTTCTCAAAAAAAAAAAAAAAAAAAAAAATCCCTTAAATGTTCACCATCTTGACAAACCCACTCCACTCATACCTATATCAACAGCCATCACTCTTTAGAGCATCATTGCCATCTTGACCCCATGTCACGTGCAATATTCTCCTTCTTCAAGCCAAACTCATCTCCTATATAACCCACCTCATTCACCAAAGTCCAAAACCCAACGCCCACCACCATATGAACATGGCAACAAAGTGGGGTAGGGACAAATCATAGGTGTCCCCTCCTCCTCCTCTTTGGGTAAGAAAAATTCATGACGATCTGGAATGGATCTGGAATGGCCCAATATTTGCCTGGATTCGTAATTAGTGTTCTATATTTTACTTATAGTCTGTCCCAAGCCCAAAAAAGAAATAGGGTTAAAATAAGTTGACCATCGGCATAAAATTTAATTACCCTTTTATAAATGGATTCATAGTTACGTACTAATAAATTGAAAATTGACAGTCTGGCTCCCAAAATTTTATAACCTATCAATTGATGAGTCACATGTTTTAGGTGGCATGGGAGGAAGAGTAATGGTATGACTATAACTTTTACTACATCTTACAACTTGTTCATGTGGCAAGTTATAAGTAGTGGAGTTGTGAACTCACATGAATCCACCACTTTTATTCTACCACTCACGACTTATCACTCAAATAAGTTGTGACTAAAATTATGATAATATTAATTTCCTTGCAGAAAATTGTAGAGTTTAAGGAGGTGAACTAATTAAAAAAAAGATTCTTTTAGGAATCAGAATCCTAGCCCCATGCCATGTGCCTTTCTAATCTAGGTGTTGGGGTCCTAGCCCTAGGGACCATATATTCACTTATCCAGGAGACTCAAATTTTTTTCAGGTGGTTTGTGAAAGTACTGAAGTACCCCTCTACCACATTTACCAAAAAAAGAAGTACCGCTCTACCAAATTATATTAAACACTACTGGGACAGTGTGTGACTGCTTGGAAAGATTGTCATTTTTTTTTAAGGTTTAATTTTACCATTTTTAGTCTTTATATTTTTTTAACATTTCTATCAAATTGCTCCTTTTGACAATGTCCATTATCGTTAAGTTTAGTTAATGACATCATGTCACATATACGAATAGTGTTAATTCTATAGACCTTAACAGACGGTAGGGTCAACTTAACTTGAATGTTAAAGTTTAAGAATTGATAATAATAGAATATTTTTTAAAAAATTTATTAAAAAAAGTGGACAAGAAAATGGCCATGTGAAGAAAAAAAAATTATTTTAAATTTTAAAATAATATTTTAAGTGGATTTTCACATCTTATATTAAGAAGATAAACAATGGACAAAAAACTTGTCAGGTATGTTGTAAAATAATTTATAACTGTAACATTACTCATTTTCATAACCATAATAATAGATAATATTTTTTTTCTTTTCTTAATAAAAGAAAATATTTTTCTATATAAATATGTACGATATGTATAAGCATCTCATATATGCAAGATTTCATAGAAGAATTGTGATAAATTTAAGTGATTTTGGTGGTAACTCAACACAAAAATAAATAAATAAATAATGATAAAGTATTATGTCTTCTATGGCGGGCAAAAATAGGTCAAACTTGTTTTTTCCTCACACAATTAATTTATAGAGGTGGGATGCCAATCAACCTTTTAATCCCCCTGTTTAGGTGGACTGAACTAAGCTAAAAATGAAAAGATAAGTGTTAAGTATATGCACGAAACACAAGAGTTGGTTAAAGACAACCTCGGATTGCTTATATTACGTTCCTCAAGTTTGGTTCGAGATACAAATTACACTTGCTCTAGGATTACAATGATGATTCTCTATTTCTCTGTCTTCTCAGATGTTTTCAACCCCTTTTCACAGAAGCCTTTCTGCTTCATATGGTCTCCCAGGTTGTATCTTGGCCTTCCACTTGAAGGGTTAGGGTTCATTTCCTTTGATACTTGTCCCATCAGGGCTTTACTAGAAGGTTTCTACACCAGGCTATGATCTGTGATGACACTATTTATGGGTCATTTCTTCATTAATGGGGCCAACTAAGTGGGTTCAGAACGAAGCATTTTCCTCACAACTTTAGAGTCCTCCATTTTCTCCCCCAAGTTGAACTTGCCGATGACTACTTCATTCAGCTTGCTATAGAAATAGTCAAAAGACTCATCCTCACTCATTTTCAGCTCCTCGAAATGAATGGTCAGCATCTACAGCTTGGTATCCTTTACTTTTTTTGTTCCCTCATACGTGGTCTCCAATATCTATCATGTCTCCTTGGTAATAGAAATGTAAGATATCCTGTGGAACTCTTCTGGAGACACACCACAAAAAATAGTGTTAAGTGTTTTGCTACTTGCATGAGATGCCGCGAGGGTTGCCTTATCCCACATAGATTTGGCAGCCTCCAGCCTAGTCTATCCAATATCCACTGCATCCCAAACGATTTTATCCATAGAACACAAAAATGCCCTCATCCTGACTTTCCAAAAGGCATAGTTGCTATCATCAAAATATGGTAGAGCTTTTAAAGATTGAGACCTGTCCATCTCAATACAGGGTCAAGGATCGCACTAAGGTGTTTAAACCACAGAAAGTGCACCCACTCTGATACCAATTGAATATTCAAATAGTGTGTAAAACACTATGAACGTTTAGACCCCCAATTTACAAATTATCAATTCAAGCTTAATATCAAACAAAGTAGGTGCCGAAAATGAACATAAGCTTATAACAGAATTGATAAGCAATCTAAACCAAATAAAATCACATCCACAACAGAAATTAAATGGAAAAGATCAAGGGAAGAGAGATGCAAATACAAAGACAACACAACGATATGTTATCGAAGAGGAAACTGAAGCTCTCGACGTAAAACCTCTTTGCTGCCCTCCAAGAGGTCAATAATCCACTAGAAAATGAAGTTGGGATACATGAACAGCAATAGACCCTCCAAGCCTAATCTACCCAGTGTACCTAAGCCCTCCAAACTTCTTGCTCTAACAAGGTTACGCCGAACCTTTGTTTTTTTCTAGCTTATCGGATTCCGCTATAGCCCATAGCATCAACTAATAACCATTGATCCCTTCCTAACTGCTTCCCAAAGCACCAAATAGCCTTCTCACATATGTGGGTATGGTGAGAAAAGGATTTAGGTAAGAACCTCTCAAGGATGTAACAATAGAGAAGATGAGAGTAGAGGAATTTGAAGAGTCTCTATGTAAAGATTATAGATGAATCAATCTTGTTTTTCTCTAGGGTTTCTCTCTCAAAATTCTCTCTGGAAACTCTCTACATTTCGTGGGTATAAGGGGTATTTATACTAGGGTGAGAGTGGAATGCGAAGAGTCAGGTTTTTCAAAACAGGGCTAGCTGGCGGCTTGGCCTCACGACTTGACTGAGTTGCGAGTTCAAGCCACGAGATAACAAAACGGCCAGGCTGGACTTTTTGTCTTGTAGTGCTCCAGCTGACGTGATTGTTCATCTTCTCTGCCTTCACTCGTGTGCTGTAGTTGGCAGCTTGCCAGTCGCGAGTCACCCGCAAGTCCCAGCCGCGAGTCTCTGTATCCTTGTACAATTTTGAGTATTTCTTCACACTCTCTCACTCACTACCTTTACATAATTCCCACCTAAATACAAGGTTACTAATTGCTAAATTACAATCAAATTTGGTATGGAATAAAGCCAACACAATGGTTGATTAAATTCAACCTTACAAGGATAATTATAGTATGAAGATGTTTGATTTCAATCCTTGTTTGATTTCAAGATGTTTTGTATTGCGAACGAATTAATTCAAAGAGAGCATGACAACTTTTTCTTTCCTATTCCCCATTTTTGGTTTGGTAATTATCAATCTCTTGTTCAAAAATGTCAAAGAAGCTCGACAAGGGTGGCTTTTTTATTTTTGAGAGAAGACAAGGGTGGCTTGAGTAAGTTCAAAGCCAAATACAAATGTTAGCTTACCAGTCTTACAAAGAATAGGAAAATCAAGGGCCCGTTTGGTACACGTATTTAAACACATATTTTCAATTTTTAAACAACATTACACGTATTTTCACACATTTTTTCACCCACACGTATTTCCAAGAAATACAAACAACATTACCAAATGGGCCCAATTGTGATCATCCTGAGGTGTGGTCCATTAATGCCATTATATCTACCGGTTGAATTGCTCTTTGGGTGCTGCCAATTAGCAATAGCAATAGGATTTGTGACTGCATTTTAAAGTCTTCCTTCCGTATTCAATGAACCTTGTGGATGAGGGAATAGGGCATTTACCATCACCTTGTGAATGAATTGATTTACTAATGACTGGACATACAATGGCCTATGCAATAATCATCCCAAAAAAAAAATTATATATATATATATATAAAGCAAAGACCTCATGCATGAGAGCATGAGTTTCTATCATGTGGCACACTCTAAAAAGAATTGAAATTCTCTTAAACCATATAAGAGATAAGAACAACTTTAAAAATAGGGACTCTTTATTTATTTATTTTTGTTTAATATTTCAATACTACTTCTTGTTAAATTTTATTCAATAATGTTTCAAAACTACTATTTGTTTCATTTGGCTCAATATTTCAAGACTTTTCCTCTCTTTCACACAAAAAAACTCTTTGCATTTCCATTCACCATTTTTACTTCTACTCATTTATATACACATGCCCACAACTCTCCATGTCATCTCATCTTAAATACACTCAAACCAAAAACGATGTCATTTACCTTCAAGTCTTCAACCTTACAATGACACTTACATAACTCCAACAGTGTTATACCATTTTATCCTAACACGTATGAGTAGGCTATAAACAAGGAAATGGGCTTGCTTTTTTTTTATTCAGTGATGGTAGCTTATGGTTTTGATGTGGAAGTTGGACGTTGTGGATTTTATGAAGGTTGTGATTTACTTTAAATCTTTGGGTGTTTGAGATTTTGGTTTGGAAATGTCATAAATTTATTTTGTTTTAGAACTAAAGAGAAAGAAAAAGAAACATTCTAATTGATTATTTATGAAATTAGCTTTTTTCTTTTTTAGAACTCATAATGTGTAGGTTTTTTTGTAGGTTTTTTACTGTTATTTTGTAAGATATGAGCCATAGTGATAAAAATAAAAATCAATGATGATTTCAAAGTGTTTTCCTTCTTTTTTTTTTTTATAGGATTCAGAAGCCCAACTAAAAATAATTAAATTTTGATAAATGGATGTGCTTATAGCCGATTTCCCTTTGTTTAATCATGTTCTCTTTATGTTGATACTCATAATCACAAATGATTTCCTTAATTTCATTGAGATAATGAATTGAGGGTTTGAGATTGTGGTCTCCATATTTGGTTATGAGAATAGAGAGGTTGAAGAAATGTTTGGGAGGTTTCTTAAATTTATGTAATTTTAGGATATAAAAGTATTTTATGTTTTACATTCTTATTTATATATTTCAAAATCATTTAATCAATTTAAAAATAAATTCTAATTTTAACAGTAAATATTATAATATATTATAATCTTTATAGTGTTATACAATTTTTTTAAATAAAATATGAAATAAAAAAAAATTTCAAAGTATTCAAACAGTAAATATTATAATATATTATAATCTTTATAGTGTTATACAATTTTTTTAAATAAAATATGAAATAAAAAAAAATTTCAAAGTATTCAATAATATTGTGGACAGACATAAATACTATACAACAAAATAAGTATTATAATAGGTCTTAATATACATAAAAATTATTTTGAATAAAATTGTAAAGTATCTACACATCGCACGAAATATCATCTAGTATGTTGAATTGGCAGTGATTGGGTCTGAAAATATTGTCTGTATTTTAAAGGTGAAAAACTACCCACTAGTAGTAAATATATTAGAGTGCTTTTGAAATTAAAGCTTTAAAATGTAAGTTCAAGTAAGTTTGCTTCTTAAAGATCCGATTTCATATTGAGTTGGCACTTGGCAATTACACATGACAGTACTGTTTGTCCATATAAGTAGGAACAAAGGAAGAGCATGTAAAAATCTTGAAGAGTTTGGCTAATGTCATCCGTGGATAATTGAAGTATTTTGGATAGTTAAAAATAATCATAATTCAAAAGTGTTCAAAAATTGTTTGAGTGATACTTTGTTTCACTTAGAAGTAGACATCTAGGGCAGCTATGCAGATTGGTACCCAATATGATTCAATCTCTTTTTAATTAAGAGAGCATCATACCTAGTTGACTTTGTGAACATCGTACCAGAAGTAGCCAACAAAGCAGTAAATAATTTAGAAAGTACTCAAATCTATATAATTCATTTTTTATTTATTTGTAAGCTTAGAGATATCTTATGGAACAACAAAATCACCAATTTATATGTTTATATTGTCTCCTTATTGTAGATGGCTAAACATATTTTTGCCTTGGACCAAAGCTAATTAGGCGCTAAAGGCTTTTGATTATAGCAATCTAAGTTGTTCCCATAACTTACTCCCAGTATGTCATAGTACCTTTTATAGAACCCAATCCTATCAGCCACCCTATTATCGGAGCCATGGCCACATTCAAGGCCAACATTGATAATGTTGGTAATTACACCATAGCCCGGAACTCGACTAGCTGATGTGTTAGCAGCAGAGGGTCTCCAATTTCCAATGATGACATCGTGGCTAGATGGCTTGTTTCCTTGCGGGGTCATCCAAAACCATATGGCTGTCTTGAACGATATGGTGGGGTCTTGGCTACAAGATTTGGATTGTTTATGAGATCAGCTTCAATGGCTTTACCTGCTTGCCCATAATTGTAGTTGCTGATAAAAGTTGACGAACCATCAAATTTAGGGTCAAAGTCTTTGATAAACAAAGTTACAAAAGTCATCTGACATAATATTTTTCACAACGTTAACATAATTTGTTGTAATTGGATCATATTAATAACACTTAAGTCCATCACTAACACCACTTTATTTTACACCACTTATAATAAATCATATCAATTTTTTAAAAATAAATTGTTTCTGTAACTTATTATCAAATTTTTTATTTTAAAAACTTACTGAGTGAGTTGGATAGGTCTCTGGCCATAATATTATTTTCCAGAAGCGCATGGCCAAAATGTTGAGGTACAATAGATTTGCTTGTTATTTTACGTAACAAAACAATATCCTTATGCATATAGGCCATTGGTCCAGTTGCCCACCCTCTACACAAAAGTGACAAAATGTAATCACGTTTTGCAATTAAAATTAAGTCAATCAAACAAAAACTACAGGCCTGATTGTAACCCAAGTCTAAGTCCGTTATACTATAACCCTGATTGTAATGTAATTTTAGAGTTAGTCCACTACAAAAACAATGGGCCTGGTATAATTTTTTGAAGTCACATTTATTTTTATGTATAGTTGTATTTTATACAATCTTACCATTTTTTTAAGTAAAAATAGTTACACTAAACAATAAACATACACTTATTTATTATATGGGAGATATACAGTACAATAATGTTAGTGATAAGTTATTTTTCACTTGAAATAGTTTATTAGTTGTAATTGGAATAACATCATTTTCGAATGCATTTACCACTGATATTATTTTTATATTTTATTGGAACTAACCTGTGGTCTCATGAGAATCGCACTGTAGCACAATTGCAAATTTTTTTGCAATACTCAAATTTTACAAATCCGGATAGTGTGGGGTTTTGGACTAAAAGTTCAATATGGATATGAAACACCCTTGAACGTTTAGATCCCAAAATATAAAAATACCAATTCAAGTTTTATATCAAACAATTAATGTGTGGAACATGATAATAAGCCAATAACAGAATTGATAGACAATCTAAGCCAAATATAAACACATCCACAGCAGTAAATATATGGCAAAGATAAAGGGAAGAACGATGCAAACACACGGACAACACACGATGTGTTATCGAAGAGGAAACCGAAGTCCTCAGCGGAAAACATCTCCGCCGCCCTCCAAACGGTGATAAAATCCACTAAAGAATGTAGTTGGGATACATGAACAGCAGAAGACCCTCCAAGCCTAATCTACCCAGGTACCTAAGCCCTCCAAGCTTCTTGCTCCAACGAAGTTACGCCGAACCTATTTCTTCTTTAGCTTTCCGGATTCCACTACTTGACCATAGCATCAACTAATGTATATTGGTTCCTTCCAAATTGGTTCCCTTAGCACCAAATAAATCTTCTCACAGACGTGAGTGTGGTGAGATAATGATTTGGTAAAAGACCTCTCAAGGGTATGACAATGGAGAGGAAGAGAGTGGAGGAATTTGTAGAGTTTCTTAGATGAAGATTGGGGATGAGGCAATCTTGTTTTTCTCTAGGGTTTTCTCTCACAAAATTCTCTCTGGAAGCTCTCTACATTTAGTGGGTATAAGGGTCTATATATAGTGAGGTGATATGAGAATACGAAGAGACACATTTTTGCCAAACAGGATAAATTGGCAGCTTGATCTCGCGGCTTGTCCAAGTCACGAAATCAAGTCGCGACGTAATGGCCTGGCCAGCCTGGAACTTTTGTCCTGTAGTGTGACAGCTGGCGCGACCCTTCAACTTCCCTGCATGCATCTCACGTGCCTGAAGTTAGCGACTTGCAGCCGCGAGCCACCCGCGAGTCCTACCCTTACAATAATCCCACCTAAATACAGGGTTACTAAGTGCTTAATTTACAACCAAATTGGCATGGAATAAAGCCAACACGATAGTTGATAATTTTCAACCTTACATGGACTTTCATGCTAAATTGAACCAACGTATGGCATATGTCATTCCCAATGTGAATGCTTTTATTGATCATCATTGATGATGTATAATGGATAGAATACTGTTACTTTGAACAAAAAGACAAATAAAAGTCAACATGCAACAAATTTATAAAATAAAATAAAAATGTACTAGTAGGACTAATCCGAACAAATGATCGAATTGCATAAAATTTGGTGACTTGAACGGAATTTCTATGAGGAACTCATGACCATGACTTATGCTACTTTGCCACCAAATTACTTCATTTAGGCCTTTAATAGGTGTTTTTGCTATTGATGGTTAAAAAATTTATTATAACTCTCAATTTAAAAGTTAGAATAAGTTTTAGTATGTTTTGAAAGAAATTATTCATTTTTATGGGGAAAGTCATTCTTCTCACAAGAGATGTAAACCTTAGTATGAGACCCAGGGTATGAGGTCCACACCTTCTATGAGCGGAGGGAAGACATCTTCCATAAGACTATTTTTTTTTTTCTTGTTTTGTGACAATCTCCTAGAGTTCATAGGATTTGAATTTGTAATTTTCTCAATTTTATATATTTTTGACAATTTTCTTATATTTTAGTCTAATTTTTTGCTTAATGCAAATTAGAGTGTTTTAGAGTCTCTACTCTAGTCACCCTATGAATACTTTAGGGTTTCCTAAGGCTCTCTTGGTAGCCCTGGGATTCTTTTGCTATTTCAATGCAATGTTCCTCCAATCCAGTTGTCTCATTAATATATTTTAGATTACAATTTAGTTTACCAAAATTGAAGACACAAACCAATAGGAAAAATTTATGGTAAATGATTACTGGATGCACTTAACATTTTATTGTTTGTGAAACAAATTAAATTTTCAACTGGATTAAATATCTATCGACCCGCAATTTTTGTGCCTTCTTTGGGTTGCGGATCCAGTACATATATATAGCCCATCTATATTCTTCTAATTATTTTTTTGGGGTGAAACCTAAAACCAATTATTTACATACAACTTTGGATCTTTTTCTACCAAAAGCCTTAGACAATAGCCTAAGTTACCAAAGACTAGAGTCAGCCCTGTAAAAAAGTGCCCCTTCAATATAAACATTTTTTTTGGGGGGTGATACTTAATATATATAGCTCTTAGATTTGTTTTACGTGTTTAAGCATATACTCCCTAGATGAGAACGAATGCCATGTGCATGCCCAAATGAGTATATGATTTCTTAGATGAGAAGTATGTATTACCATAACCCAAATTTATATAATTCTTCTTTATTTATGTATAAGTTTAGAGATTTCTCATTGAATAAGAAAATCTCCAATTCATGATCATACATTTATATGGTCGCCTTATTGTACTTGGCTGACCATTTTCTTGCTCTGGACCAGAGCTATTTAGGCAGAAGACCTTTGATTATAGCAATCTAAGTTGTTCCCATAGCCTACTCCCAATATGTCAGAGTACCTCTTATAGAAACCAATCCTATTAGCCACATTATCATTATATCCACGGCCACATTCGATCCCACCCTTGATAATGTTGGTGATTACACCATAACCTGGGACTTGACCTGCTTAAGTGTCAGAAGAAGAAGGTCTCCAATTTCTAGTGATGACATCGTGGCTTGATGGTTTGTTTCCTTGTGCGGTCATCCAAAACCATATGGCTGTTGAAAGTTCAAAAAGGGTATAAAACACCTTTGAACGTTTAGACCCCAAATTACAAAAATATCAATTCAAGCTTTATATCAAACAATTAATGTGCGGAATATGATAACAAGCTTAAAACAGAATTAATAGAACAATCTAAGCCAAATATAGACACATTCACAGCAGTAAATATAAGGCAAAGGTAAAGGGAAAGAAGATGCAAACACACGGACAACACACGATGAGTTATCGAAAAGGAAATCGAAGTCCTCGGCGTAAAACCTCTCCGCCACCCTCCAAGCGGTCAAATAATCCACTAAAGAATGTAGTTGGGATACATGAACAGCAGAAGACCCTCCAAGCCTAATCTACCCAAGTACCTAAGCCCTCCAAGCTTCTTGCTCCAACAAGGTTACGCCGATCCTATTTCTTCTCTAGCTTCCCGGATTTCGCTACTTGACCATAGCATCAACCAATGTATATTGGTTCCTTTCCAAACTGCTTCCCAAAGCACCAAATGGACCTTCTCACAGACATAGGTGTGGTGAGACAAGGGTTTGGTAAATGACCTCTCAAGGGTATGACAATGGAGAGGAAGAGAGTAGAGGAATTTGTAGAGTCTCTTTAGATGAAGATTGGGGATGAATCAATCTTGTATTTCTCTAGGGTTTTCTCTCACAAAATTCTCTCTGGAAGCTCTCTCAATATGATGGGTATAAGGGTGTATATATAGTAGGGTGAGAAGGGAATGCAAAATGTCAGTTTTTGCCAAACAGGGCAAGTTGGTGACTTGATCTCGCGGCTTGGCCAAGTCGCGAAATCAAATCGCGACGTAACGGCCTGGCCAGACTGGAACTTTTGTCCTGTAGCGTGACAGCTGACGCAACCCTTCAGCTTCCCAGTGTGCCTCTCACGTGACTGCCTTTTGCGGCTTGCCAGTCGCGAACCACCCGCGAGTCCTAGTCGCGAGACTCTGTTTTTCTTGCACACTCTTGAGCTTTTCTTCACATCTTCTCACACACTACCCTTACAATTTTCCCACCTAAATACAGGGTTACTAAGTGCTAAATTACAAGCAAATTGGTCACGGAATAAAGCCAATTAGATGGTTGATTAATTTGGATTCAACGTTTTGCGTCTGCGTTGCATTTTGCTTTTTTTTTTTTTTTTTTCCACGCGTTTCAGTCCACTTTTTTTACTGTTCATTACTGTTGCGGCTACTGTTCATTGTAGTCGTAACATTTGACTTTTTCACACAAATTTTACTGTTCATGAACTCACAAATTTTATTTTTTTTTGTAACTTTTTCATTAAAAATGAATTTTACAGTACTATTTATGTTTTAATTTTTAGTTTTTAACTGTATCCAAACGAACTTTAAAAATTAGGGTTGGAATCCCAGCTGTGACAAAAAAATTTCAATCAAAAGTTTTCACACAAGTTACTTTATTTTTATGATTTTTTTTTTTTTTAATGAAATTTCACACGCAAGTTACTTGTGTCCTACTCCCTAGACTTTTCACAAACATTAATTGGACGTGAACCCCACTAGAGACTTTCCAAAATCCAAGGTAACACGTGTTTCATTCTGCTTTACATTCCCAATAATTGCCCAGGACGACGTCATAACTCGTAATAAATAGAAAAGGCAAAAACATGTGAAATATTGAAAAGTAAAGCGACAATACTAACTTTATTACATAAAAGTTTATAAATTGTTGATATGATAAGTAATTATTATTAAATAAAATAGTGAAGTTAATAGTGGAATTAAATAAAAATTAATAAATTATAAAAATGTTATAAAATAATTTATGAATACAGCATTTCTCTTGGACCAGATGAAAACTAATAAATTATAAAAATTTTATAAAATAATTTATGACTGTAGCATTACTCCTGGACCAGAGTCTTGAAATAATTGTCCGATCTAAGTGATGGAAAATAATAATATGTTTCAACTATTGATAATTTGATCATTGCCACACATCCTTGATACGATAGTCACTCTCTAAATATAAGTGCTCGTGTGGTTGGTGGTAAGGGTTGGAGTTCAAGTCTCCATTAGAAAGAGTTTTACATACATATATACTTAGATTATGCTAGAATAGAATATCTACCTTGTATAAAAATTTTATAAAAAAAAACTATTGTAAAATATAATATATATATATATATATTTTTCAATTCTTAATAGAATTCTTTTTTAATCGATTTATAATAAATATAATGTGATCGAATCAATGCATTTTATTTTAATCACGATTCAAAATTTCAAATAAACAATAATTATGAATAAAATTGTAAAAAATATTTATGGCCTAGTCTTTTGACAATTTCTCCTGATTTTCAATGATAAAATATAGGGTAAATTACAAATTACACCCCTAAAGTTTGGAGGTGATTGGATTTTACATCCTGAAATTTCAAAATTTAGATTTTACCCCCTGAAGTTTGGTGATGTTGGGATTTTTACTCTAACGTTTTAGAATTTGAATTTTATCCCCTATATTTTTGGAGTGTTTAGATTTTACTTCTTAAAGTTTTGAAGTGTTTGGATTTTACACTCTAAAGTTTCAGAATTTAGGGATGTAAAATCCAAACAACCCTAAATTTTAGGAGTGTAAAATCCAAGTTCTGAAACATCAAAATGTAAAATTCAAACACCCAAAATTTCAGGAGTAAAATCCAATCACTCCAAACTTTAAGGATATAATTTATAAATTACCCTAAAATATATAAGGGCAGATTCAAAATCGAATGAATTGAACCGACAAATCTGGTTGAGAGTTTCAAAGCAATGGACAATAATGTCAAAACCAGCATCTAATAATTTGTTATAAATTGTTCCTCAAAAAAAATTATTACTATTATTAGTCATAAATTAACAGCGCAATTCAATCATTTTGTTCACGTTATTCTCGTTGTTAGAACAGGACCGACCCCTGTCACTAGTCATAAATTAAAAGCACAAGAAATCATTTCTTTCTTTTGACTTAGCAGATCGCATGCAAAACAAAAAATCAATTTATTAACTATTATTATGGTATCAAACTTTTAATCATATTTATTGATAGATAATTTAATTGTAACAAAATTGATAGTAATTTTATTATTTTCCATTTCATAATTCCTCTTTCCTTTTTTGTTAATCCCAATTAAAAAATTTAACTTTTTAACAGAACATTATTGAATACATTTTGTTTTTAATAAAAAGAGTAAATTTTTAAAACCGGTAATATTTAGTTTAAACTCAAATAAAGCTAATGAAAAAATGCATTAACTTTTTAAACACAGTTTTTTGCCAACCCATAAAGGACATAGGTTCGAATCCCACTTAAACTAAAACCAATTGATACTTTTTTTTTTTTTTGAAACCAAACCAATTGATACTTTAGATAAACCATAAAGGGTAAATATTTTTTCTTTTGCTTTAAAAATAGGTAGGAGTAAAGATCAAAATGTGACTTTTCTATTTAGGACTCATTTTTTTTTTTTCCACGCGTTTCAGTCCATTTTTTTTACTGTTCATTACTGTTGCGGCTACTGTTCATTGTAGTCGCAACATTTGACTTTTTTACACAAATTTTACTGTTCATAAACCCACAAATTTTATTTTTTTGCAACTTTTTCATTAAAAATGAATTTTACAGTACTATTTATGTTTTAATTTTTAATTTTCAACTGTATCCAAACAAACTTTAAGAATTAGGGTTGGAATCCCAGCTCTGACAAAAAAATTTCAATCAAAAGTTTTAACACAAGTTACTTTATTTTTATGATTTTTTTTTTTTAATGAAATTTCACACGCAAGTTACTTGTGTCCTACTCCCTAGACTTTTCACAAACATTAATTGGACGTGAACCCCACTAGAGACTTACCAAAATCCAAGGTAACACGTGTTTCATTCTGCTTTACATTCCCAATAATTGCCCAGGACGACGTCATAACTCGTAATAAATAGAAAGGCAAAAACATGTGAAATATTGAAAAGTAAAGCCACAATACTAACTTTATTACATAAAAGTATATAAATTGTTGATATGATAAGTAATTATTAGTAAAAAAAAATAGTGAAGTTAATAGTGGACTTAAATAAAAATTAATAAATTATAAAAATGTTATAAAATAATTTATGGATACAGCATTTCTCTTGGACCAGATGAAAACTAATAAATTATAAAAATATTATAAAATAATTTATGACTGTAGCATTACTCCTAGACCAGAGTCTTGAAATAATTGTCCGATCTAAGTAATGGAAAATAATAATATGTTTCAACTATTGATAATTTGATCATTGCCACACATCCTTGATACGATAGTCACTCTCCAAATATAAGTGCTCGTGTGGTTGGGGGCAAGAGTTGGAGTTCAAGTCTCCATTAGAAGGAGTTTTATATACATATATACTTAGATTAAGCTAGAATAGAATATCTACCTTGTATAAAAATTTTATAAAAAAAAACTATTGTAAAATATAATATATATATATATATTTCAATTCTTAATAGAATTCTTTTTTAATCGATTTATAATAAATATAATGTGATCGAATCAATGCATTTTATTTTAATCACAATTCAAAATTTCAAATAAACAATAATTATGAATAAAATTGTAAAAAATATTTATGGCCTAGTCTTTTGACAATTTCTCCTGATTTTCAATGATAAAATATAGGCAAATTACACCCCTAAAGTTTGGAGGTGATTGGATTTTACATCCTGAAATTTCAAAATTTAGATTTTACCCCCTGAAGTTTGGTGATGTTGGGATTTTCACTCTAACGTTTTAGAATTTAAATTTTACCCCCTATATTTTTGGAGTGTTTAGATTTTACTTCTTAAAGTTTTGAAGTGTTTGGATTTTACACTCTAAAGTTTCAAAATTTAGAGATGTAAAATCCAAACAGCCCTAAATTTTAGGAGTATAAAATCCAAGTTCTGAAACATCAAAATGTAAAATTCAAACACCCAAAATTTCAGGAGTAAAATCCAACCACTCCAAACTTTAAGGATATAATTTATAAATTAACCTAAAATATATAAGGGCAGATTCAAAATCGAATGAATTGAACCGACAAATCTGGTTGAGAGTTTCAAAGCAATGGACAATAATGTCAAAACCAACATCTAATAATTTGTTATAAATTGTTCCTCAAAAAAAATTATTACTATTATTAGTCATAAATTAACAGCGCAATTCAATCATTTTGTTCACGTTATTCTCGTTGTTAGAACAGGACCGACCCCTATCACTAATCATAAATTAAAAGCACAAGAAATCATTTCTTTCTTTTGACTTAGCAGATCGCATGCAAAACAAAAAATCAATTTATTAACTATTATTATGGTATCAAACTTTTAATCATATTTATTGATAGATAATTTAATTGTAACAAAATTGATAGTAATTTTATTATTTTCCATTTCATAATTCCTCTTTCCTTTTTTGTTAATCCCAATTAAAAATTTTAACTTTTTAACAGAACATTATTGAATACATTTTGTTTTTAATAAAAAGAGTAAATTTTTAAAACCGGTAATATTTAGTTTAAACTCAAATAAAGCTAATGAAAAAATGCATTAACTTTTTAAACACAGTTTTTTGCCAACCCATAAAGGACATAGGTTCGAATCCCACTTAAACTAAAACCAATTGATACTTTTTTTTTTTTTGAAACCAAACCAATTGATACTTTAGATAAACCATAAAGGGTAAATATTTTTTCTTTTGCTTTAAAAATAGGTAGGAGTAAAGATCAAAATGTGACTTTTCTATTTAGGACTCGGCTTACCTCCCATGCTCCAATACACTGAACCTGATACGATTCGTACACCTAATAAAAATCAAATACATGTTATGTATTTAAATCGTGTCAGTTCCAGTGCACTGAAACCAAGTCTTACCATTCTATTTAAGAGTGACCATAATAACATCCTACCACGTCTAGTAAGCCATAGCACTATTCTATACCCCATGCTACCCCCACAAATGTAATACATGTTTTTTTTCTTCTTTTTCTTTTTTTTTTTCTTTTTTGCTGAAAAATGTAATTGATGGTTATAACATGACATGTGATATCCCTGGACAGTAGTTTGCTTTGTATGGTGCTCATACCATGCTAATTATTGCTGCCAGAACGTGTTTGATTAAGACACATGACTTTTCTTTCATTTGCTCATAATAAGTCATGACAAATGCAATTAATGTGCTCAACAAACTAATAATTCACACAGCCACCTACTCACACACCTGACACCATAATATAACCTCCACTGCAAAAAGTGTAACATTGTAGCAATCACATTTAAAAAAAGTAGAAAACTCACATACAAATTCATAGCCATTCGTTGAGCTTGTTCGTTGATTCTGACTAAGCTTTCCTCCAGCTAAAACCAGCTTCGCAGGTAATCTCTGTGACCCACATTTTGGAATTTTCAGATGAACCTTTGCATTAGCTAACTATGTGTTTCAATGGCTAAAATAAAATTCTGCCTTGGGTATTTTTCTGATTTTTTTTTTTACCCACCTCCTTAAATTTTAAAAATTTTCTCTTTCCCACACGTTTTTCTTAGCAAACAAACTGAAATGAGTTATTTTGGTGATAATGTTGACTGCTGAGTAATGGGTTTGAAGTAGTTAACAGTTGCTTTGCAGAGGTTGTTGCCATATCCGTTAGTTACTTCGTTGTCTAATTGGTTTCGGAGAATATTGAGGGAAAAGATTGAATTTTTTAAATTATTTTTTTGCTGTAACCTGTGTGAGTGGTTTTGGAATCCATAATATGAAAGAATTCTATGCCACATTTTAGTTTTGTTCATTTGGTGGAGGTCTGTGTTTCCTGGTAGCCTTTTTCCTATGTTCTCTTAGCATCCAAACAAAACAAGAGTGTTTTCAAAGGACAAATCTGAGGAATTTCCTCCAACCAACCCATTATGTGGCGGTTCAAAAGACCATCCACTTGTATTAAATTACATGATTCATTAAATAATTTAAACAAGTCACATAACTATTCAGTAGGTAGTGTGATAAGAGTACGCGTGGATAGTCTTTTCAATTGCCATGTAGTGAGTTGGAAGAACTTTGTAAAATTCTAATCATACTTCGAATGAGAGCATATTTTCATATGAATAAATGTGAACAAAGAAGGAATGAGGAGAAAGGTATGGTATGGTATTAGTGACTTGTTCTTTTCTGGATGTGGTATTAAGTGTCACTGACATGATGTTTGATCATTAGCAGGAGATTTCCTTGGATCTTGCTCCTAATTCGAAGTTCTTCATAGTTTGGTTATCTGCAATATGGAAATAACTCAACTGTCTGGTTCACTGGCTTGTGGAATTAATGTTAAGAAATGTGAAAGAAGGTCTATTAAAAACATGGCGAAAAGATTTGGGTCCAAAATCTCAAGGGAAGGTCATCATGTTCCTTACTTTGCAGCGTGTGATAATAGACAATTGAGGTTTAGCAATGTTGCTAGGCGATGTGGGTTGATTAGTGAGCAACAAACATCAGATTATGAGTTGAGTGCTTCTAGTTTGGAGGTTCAGGATATTATAGCATCCAAAAATGGGACCGTACCGAGCAAGAGAATCTTGTAAGATGCCAGACTTAAAAACCTTTTTTATTTTTTCATTTTTGCTACTTGTTATTACAAATGAGTTTTGAGTATTAATTTAAACAAAATTGGTACTTTGAATAGTATTGCATCACTGTGTGAGAACCCAGTGAAGCCCTGAGCTTATCTTTTTTTTTCTTTTTTTCTTTTTTTAGCTACAAAGTTCTGAGCTTATCTTCTGACTCTAGATTTGTTAATTTTATTGAATTCCTGAAAAATTTTTACAGTGAGATTGCTGAGACACCCTCAACCAGTGAATCACACACTCCAAGTGTCCAAACTGAGCTTATAATGCTTTCTTTACCAGCAATTGCTGGACAAGCAATCGAGCCCTTGGCACAACTGATGGAAACTGCTTACATTGGAAGATTGGGTTAGATTTTTTACTCAATGAGTTCTCTCTTCAAATAAACCACTACGATTAAACAATGGGTAATCATAAATAGTGGGGATGAAATCAGCTTAATGACATGTGTCATATCTAAAATTGCTGCAGGGCTCCTCTTAGCTTGAGTCATTTTTGTTACTTAAGTTTGTTTTGTCTTAACTAGCAACTTTTTGTCTTGATTTTGGTTGATGTGCATAATTGGTCATCAATTATTGTCAGCTTTGTCTACCAACTATAGTGTCTGGTTTAGGTTTAGTCAAAACTGAGTTGATGTACAATTGGCTCCAATCACTTCCATATTCAAGAGATTATTTTATTGATTGATTGGGAGGGACACACTTGGAATATGGAGCATGTAGGCTGGTTTATAAAGGCTCCATTTTTTGTCACAGAAGTAATGAGGGAAAGAAAAACCATCTAATTGCTTGAGAAATTAGCTTCCTATCATAAGAATTTTAACGATTTTTCTTTCCATTCTACCCCGCTTCCTGTGATCTAAATGGAATCTGAGAGTGTGGAGTATCAATCTTCTAGGATTTTTGAGTTTATATACTCTTATGTTGTTCACATTTGGCGTATTAGATTTTTGAAATATGATGCATCATACAACTAATGCAAGAAATTTGGTGACTGTGTGTTGGATTTTCATTTATTAGTTACTTTCTCATACTGATTCTTGCTTCCTTTGGCTAAAGTTAACATTTTGTGCAAAAGTACCTTTTTAGCATATGCTAAATAAGCCCTTGGTTTTATCCATTTGAAAAGGGCCCTTGGAGTTGGCATCGGCGGGTCTTTCTATGTCAATTTTCAACATCATATCAAAGGTTTTCAATATCCCTCTTCTCAGTGTTGCAACGTCATTTGTGGCTGAAGACATATCAAAGAACGCAAGCAAGGAATCTAATTCAGGTGAAACCACAACAGATGCTAGAATTTCTTCTCTTGAACTTCAAAGCATGCCATATTGAGTTCCTCGCTTCTCTATTTGAAATAATTGACGTACAGCTTTTGGTGGAATGGCTGAAAGAAAGCTTCTACCCTCAGTCTCTACTGCCTTACTTTTATCAGTTGCAATTGGTACTTTTGAGGCTTTGGCAATGTATTTGGGGTCTGGAATATTTCTGAACATTATGGGCATATCATCTGTGAGTAAAACTTTGTTAAGAGTACATATGATATTAGTGCATTCCTATTATTTACCTCCTATTGACGAGTAACATTTGCATTGTAATTTTGATCTCACATTCCATTTTCCATTTATAGAGTGAACTAACTTCTAATGCTTATTTCTCTAAAAAGGCTTCATCCATGCGCATTCCATCAGAAAAATTTCTTAAACTTAGAGCAATTGGTGCTCCGGCAGTTGTTGTTTCTCTGGCCATTCAAGGCATCTTCCGTGGATTTAAGGATACAAAGACCCCTGTATTATGTTTAGGCAAGTGCTCAGCTTACCTTCTGAAACTTATATGAAGAAAGGAATATGAATGTCATTGGACTGCATTGGTATTTTATGCAATGAGCATGTGTCACTGTTCCAACATAAACCCGTATATCACAAAAAACAGTCATTTTATCGTGGCTTTTTTTTTATATTGTTTAAAGCATTTGTAGAAAGATTTAAAGAAAAAACTATTTTTTTGATGCATACTAAGCCACCCTAATTTATATATATATATATATATATGCCGGCTAAAAGCTATTATAGCTGTATAAACCACCCTGTGATTTTTCACATATTTGCCTCCCTCTATTAGTCACATGTCTAATGCTTCAAGTAGTGCTCATCTTATGGTAATTTTTGGGTGTACAAGTGTGTGTGTGGAAGTCCCACATAGAGAAAAAGTAAATAAGTTGATGAATTAATATGACCTAATTAGGTCTAAACCCATAGGCTTAATTTTTTGGGTTAAGTGTTGTTCCATATAACATATTAAGGTCTAAATTGAAGTCTCCCCAAGGTGTTATCTACATAACAAGTGGTATTAGAGCTATGGTAGGTTATACCTCAAAAGAAAAAAGAAAAAAAAAAAGCCATGGTAGGTTTTGGCAAGGTGGCGACAAAATGTGTGTACTTGGAGCTCACACAAGTGTGCATCATACAAGGCAAGCCCACAATGCCCATATAAATTATCTTGGAAAAAGGCCCTAGAATATAGCATTGTCAACGGTTCTAGATCAATGAAGAATGGCGAAACACGAGGTTCCCATAGATAGGAATAGGGTTCCTATGGAGGGCGGGAAAAATTAAAGAAGTAGAGAAATTAATATAACATAATTGGATCCAAACTCATAGGCTTAAACTCTGGGGTTAAGTAGTGTCTCTATATGATATATAAGGGCTCAATTGAAGTGTTCCCAGGGTGTCGTCTAGGTGTCGTCTCCCTAACAGTAACCACCACCCCCCCCCCTCTCCCCCCATCCCCTCTTTCCCTGGCTTTCCTTTGATCTCATTGGAATATAACATTAAATAAGGACCTGATAATGTCAAACATCACATGTGCAAGAACGTACAACTACATTACATGTAATTTATTTTTCTTAATGAATTTAGTAAGATGGCCACAATGATGCATTGAAAGTGATATATCAAATCATAAAAGTGAAGTCACTTTATTCAATTTCTGTTATTAAATATTTCATCTATCGTAGAACTCTGTTGATATTGGTTTAGCACCTTATTGTTTCTATCACAAAGTAGTTGTTATTCTACACATGCAAGTTCCCATGGATTGAATCTTTTGCTTACAACCAAGCAGACCTCCAATTCAGCATTATCTATCAGATTTTTTGTTAACTAACTAATGAATGTAGATGATTTATTTGCAGGACTCGGAAATTTGTCAGCTGTGTTTTTATTTCCTTTACTTATGTATTATTTTCGCTTGGGAGTAACTGGTGCTGCCATTTCTACTGTTGTCTCTCAGTATGTGCTTCAACTGTTAGAGATCTTCCTTTTGCTTCTGTTATTCATAGCCTCATAACTGAAACTATATGCTTTCACATTTTCCAGATACATTGTCACCATTTTGATGATCTGGTATCTTAATAAAAGGACTGTATTATCAGTTCCCAGTGCAAAAAGTTTGCATTTTGGTGGCTACCTAAAATCTGGTGAGTTTTATTCTGCTCTTATATTTGGTTTAGGGACATCTTCTTTGACTCTTTTGCTGATTCCATGTGGTTATAATGGAAGTCATTCTCTCCTTTAATTAAACCTGTTATGTGTTTCTCATGTTATATAGTCAAAAAAGTAAGACAATCGAAATTTTGCATTTTCTGGATTGATTGACTGGTTTTTTAATAATGCTTTGATGTTTCTAGACAAAATTCGAAGCTACATAACATGCTAGGAAATGGTGAATATAATCACTTAACCATTATTTTAATATACCACCTCATCTGTGGGCCCAAACTCCGTCTTAATAAGTGGGTCCCAAGTCCCAACATGTGGAATGTTTAACTTTCAAATGGGAGGGAAGATGAAGACAAAGTTCAAACTCAGGACCACTGCTCTAATACCATGCTAAACTACCACTTGTCAAATGGTGAATGAGCACATTTATTTTTTCCACTTTCAATGTATATGACAGTATCTAATTCTTTGTGCATTGATCACTCACATACCAGAATTTTTTGCTTAGGTGGTTTTCTTCTTGGGAGAACCCTAGCTGCTGTTTTGACAATAACTTTGAGCACATCAATGGCTGCTCGTCTTGGACCATTAGCAATGGCAGCTCATCAGATATGCTTGCAAGTGTGGTTATCTGTATCTCTCCTTGCTGATGCACAAGCTGCATCTGGTCAGGTATGCAATGTGTAATCACAAACCTTTTCTATTAATCTCCTATAAATCCTCCCTTCTTGCAACCATTCAGAGTCTCCTAACTTTGTTATTTTCATAAATTTCTAAATATGGTAACATCCTGTTACACTTGTATATATTAAAGAGAGATTAAGGTTGATACTTTGGCAATCCATTGCCTTTAATTTTCATGACTAGAAACTCCTTGGTTAGCCTACCTCAGCTTTTAATATTCTGGAGTTATATTAAAAGGTTTCATTGGTACCTATTTGTTGTCCTCACAGTTAAGGTGTTTGTATATGATTGCAAATTCCTTTTCTTTGCTTTTGTTCTTGTTAAATCTTGTGAGTGCACTATTATTTTAACATGTTTACATTATTTTACAAAATTATTGAAGAGCATTTATTGAATGTAGGCTCTTATTGCAAGTGCCCTTGCTAAAGGTGACTACAGCACTGTGAAAGAAATCACTCACTTTGCTTTAAAGGTGACTTATTGCATGTGTTTATTGTTTTAGTTTTAGCACATACTTTGCAATTGAAAGAATGTGTTTCTTTTTTCCCGTTTCTCCCTTTGGGATTATTTTTTATAACATCATATATGTTTCCTCAGACAGGGCTATTCACTGGCATTTCCTTAGCTATCATATTGGGCGTGTCTTTTGGGTCATTAGCTACATTGTTCACTAATGATTCTGAAGTGTTAGGAATTGTAAGATCCGGGTTGTTGGTATGTATCTCTGTTGGTCTTGGATCGTGTCCAATTTTTGTTATATGTTTCATCATTTTGTTTATAAGCTCCTACCTAAATTTGCTACAGTTTGTCAGCGCCAGTCAACCTATCAATGCTCTGGCTTATATATTTGATGGCCTCCATTATGGAATTTCAGACTTTTCATATGCAGCTATCTCTATGGTGAGCTGCCTTGTCATATTGATTAACTATTTAGATAAGATAGTGGTCATGATATTAACCCATTTGATTAGTTTATATCATTTATTTTAACATATGCAAATAATTTTCAGATGTTGGTAGGGGCAATGTCTTCTGCATTTTTGCTCTACGCTCCCTCCGTTATTGGTCTTTCGGGTGTTTGGTCTGGTTTAACTCTTTTCATGGGCCTGCGAACAGTGGCTGGATACATGAGGTATGTGCAGAATTGTGCAAAATCTTTTTTCTCTCTCTTCACCATCACTATCCTTTGCAAATTGCTACAAGGTTAAATTTGACATTTACAAGCTATGATTCAAGTTGATATGGCACATAGATAATCGAACTTTGGGTCAAGCTCATCGAACACTTGTATTAATGTGATTCTACTGTATTTATTTGAGGTTTCTGCATATCGACCACACTTTAGTATGCAGTGGATGAATTTGGATATGAATATTAAGATTTTGCTCTTAGCAACACTCGTTAAATTTAATTGTTCATTTTTCTTAGTGGAAAATAAACTTTGATATTGACTTCACTTACAAGATCTCTTGAGATTGATATTATCATGTTACTCTGGCCATAGTATTAGCATATGTGATGGACTAAATTCCAACTGGCCACTTTTGTGCTTTCAGATTATCATCCAAAAATGGTCCATGGTGGTTCTTGCAGGAGGACATCCCTAGCTTAAAGGTTAGTTATGAGAGGAAGCAAGTTCTTTATTTACAATGTTTTGCTTATAAGGTTAGATACTTAAAATAGCATTGTATCTATAATCCATGACCTTCATGTGAATGTTTATTACCACTTTGTATATTGTGACACAATATTTTGTGCTAGTGTAACCCCAAATTATATCTAGCTAAGATTCCAGCACAGTCTTACCAAAGGTTACTGCAATATAAGCAGGACACCGAGGGTAAAATCTCATTCTAGCTAAAAGTACGGGGCTTCTTAAATCGCAAGTAAACACTTTGAAATCCACTAGATGAAAGAAAATAACTTGGAAAAATTTTTATTGATAATAAACTCAATTTTCATTTTTACAACATAAGGACCAATTTATAGGCTCCACAAAACCAAATTCTCAAATACCATAATTAATACACTACCATATAATATTACAAGAAATATCAAAGATTAACATACAACAAAAATTGACCCCATGTTGTGTCCTACATCATGTACAAAATCTCTTTCTAAGGTTGAAAGTGCTAGGTAGGATGGCTCAATTTTTGTTAATGAAGGTCCCACCAGAATCTAGATTCTAGGATAAAGAGAGCAAGGGTGCCTTCACCACTACAGCTTTTTGATGAACCTAAAATATTGATTCTATAAACTGAGTTAGTTCATTGTGGAGAGGATTCTCTCTATCTCTCTCTTTCTCATGTGATGAAACAACATATACTATCACCTTGTGTTAATTCCTACAATCCAATTTCGGGGTCTCATAGTTTTTTATTTACTTCTGTATCAGGTTGCCATTTGAGCTGCAGAAACTTCAGGATATGAACGTGTGGGCAAACCTGTTATAATAGGAGATATAAACCAATTGTTATGTAACTATTCTTTTTATTCCATCTTCCTTTTTTCTTTTTTTTTGTGTGTGTATTCTTTTTCTTTTCTCTACCCAGTTGGCAGGTAAATACGAGTTGTGGTTCATGTATAGTTGATGTTCTGCAACTCAGATTTGCAAATCATACATTATTCTATATTCATTTGGTTTGGTTTTAAAATCTCTGCCACTGGATTATAGAAATATGAGGGGATCAATTTTGTGTCCTATAGGCTATTATGCTGTATCAGACACTTGCAACAATTATTCAATATTGTTGACTCTCTCTCTCTCTCTCTTCAAATGCTGGACAAAACTTATATTTATCTAGAAAAAGTTATTAGAATTTGACCAAAATAAAAAGTAGTAGAAATTGCATAAACCTGGGTTACAGTGCCAATCGGCACTTATGAATTTTTATGATATGCACACTTATCCAATCAACACAAGGGATGAATATGAACTAAGATAACTCTTGAAGACTATGATTCAAAGTTCAAACTACCTCACCTTGAGCTCCAACCTCTATAAATAAAGGTGGTGTTATCTTGACAGTAGAAGCACTCTTTTAGAGAGACATTAAATTGACTGCAAATCCTTTTTAGCAACAACACTCATCCAACAGCCATGATATTCTGAGCTCAATGTGTATGTAGGTATAGAGCTATAACCCTTTTTTTTTCTACACGAAAATTTTTTTCTATAATGATATCGGATGAATGCAATGATGAACATGTTCTCATAATTTAGGGTTTGAATATACTTGAATGCTCACATCAACAAAATTTGGTTTTATCCAACCTTAAATTGTTGCTTTGATTTTTCCATGCTCACTTTCCTTCTTTATGGCATGTTTAGATGGTTGTATTATATTTGTATGATTGGATAATATGAATTCGTGGTCATTAATTTCTAGAAGACTAGCTTAGGTAGGCTAGAATGGGTGCCTGATCCCTTCGCATTTCCATAGCCTAGCCGCCAAACATAGATTATTGGTTCTAGAATTCTTCTCAAAAATAAAAAAGTTCTAGACTAGTATTTGTCCACATAATTTTACTTGTTTTTTTAGAATGCAACCAAAACCATATTGTTGAGGTGGTGGGGGTGGGGGGGGTGATTTGAAGATTATTGTGTGTCCGAAGAGAAGGAATCGGTTGAGATGGAGTCCATCTGGAAGAAAGGTACCTGGAAATGAAGGAGGAGTACAATCCGAAGAGGTCACCAGTGGTCCGAAGAGGTCTTACTCCTCGGATACGAATAGTTTCGATCAATCAAACGTGTGGAAGATCCAAATGATCTTCCTAGCAACCCCATTGATAAAGATAAGCTCTAGGTATGTTTGGAGACGATAAAAGCGAAGAAATATTTAAAGGAAAAGCTGCTACCACCGTATCAAATGCACTGCAGCAACTTTTCTGACCGCATTTATGTGGAGAAGACCCTGAACAGTGTAACCTCAGCTACCCACTCACAAAAAGCTAAAGAATATACATGACGTGACATATACTCAAGTAGGTACACAGATGAAGAACAAGTGGACGATGGGGATGACAGGGAATGATGCTATATAAAGAAGAAGGGCTCCTGATAAAAAAGAGAGAAGGACGATAGAGGAAAAGAAAAAGGCTTTACTGTAGCTCTAAGAACTGTAATCTCTATTCAAGTTTATCATAAGTCTCTTCGGACTTCAATTCATTTCGCCTTTACGTACATCATTATGTTGGGTTATACTTGAAGGTTGTAATCAACCGTTGTAAATTCCATAATCAACCTAGCTCTATCACCCACACTCTACAAATTTATTATTTTGGGCTTGGGCCACAAATCCTAATCCCACACATATAATTTACATAATATGTACGAGAAAACAAAATTTTGTAGTTTTTCCTTTTTATGTGTACCATGATGTAAATTTAACTTCTCCATGAAATAAAGTGATGTATTTTGTTTATTTCTAAGTTTTTTTTCCCCCTTAATAAAAATAGATGGCAACTACAATCTAAAACCTTCAATTTTTGGGAAATAATATCATCAATCAAGCCATCATTTTGAGAAACAATTTTGCTCGATCTACCCTTTTACGTATGATCAGTCCCAAGGTCGTGGCTTCTTACACTACTTTGTATGGCCTAGACCTTTTCCTTGGTGTCTTGTGGTTTGTGAATTTTTATATCTCTCTTCATCATTAATAGAGCTAAGACTATTCCTTTCTCTAGATCCTCTATTTCTTTGGCTACATAGTGGCGTTTTTCATTCAATGTAAGATTATATTATAGAACTTGTTCCAAAACCTTTGCTTTTTCTTATTGAATCATTTTTTACTGACTTATAAAGATCCCATGATCTAATCAATGATTTTTGACTCTAAATCTTTTGACTCTTCAAATGCCACAATGATCAAATTTTGAAGCTAATGTCTGAAGGATTTTCTTTTCTACCACCCATCATTCAAAATATCACCATATCTTTTAACTGATTTACAATGTCCAATACTCTTAAAAATATTTTTTAATTGATTTACAATGTCCAATACTCTTAAAAATAATTTAAAACTGACTCGAATTCTTTCATGTGTACAGTTTTAAACTTGACTTTCAATGCTTGAAAGCGAACTTTTTGTTTTACATCCACATCCTCCGTTTCACTTTAGAGAGTTTTTTGAGAATCTCCCACTGCTTGCTTGAATGAAGTTGCATTTACAACTTTTTCGAAAATAGTTTTATTCAAAACCTAATAGATTCATAAAAGTTTGTTCATCTTTCTCTTTCGAGCCTTTTTCAATTGTTTTTTATTTAGAGTCAAAGATGTTGCATCTTATGACTCGACATAACCAAGGGACGGAGCTATGTTTGTGAGCGGGGGCCATCGCAACCCCTCTCCCCCCAAAACAAAAAAAATAATATAATTGTTTAAAGTAGGGGAAAATAGAGACCCAATTCATTTTTGTCAAAGCTGGCCCCCTAAGAAAAAAGTTCCAACCACCCACCCCCCAAACAACTTGTCCACGTTAGTGTCCCCTTGAAGTTTAATTTAGGACCTTGAAGCTTCATGTTTTAGTATTTTCACTCTTTAACTATTAGCTTTGTTTTTACCTTTAGCTTTTACAATTGAAACACCCCACCCCCCCCCCCCCCCCCCCCCAAAATACATCAGACCATTGTTTCACGAATACAATTTCCAAGCTATTGAAACTCGCTCCCTCCATCCCCATCTTTTTAAGCTTCCATATGGTTAGCATTAAGGTCCTCCATCTTCCTTAACAAAGAGTCTTGAGCTTATTCGAAGCTTATAGTAAAAATGGCTTTAAAATCTTGATAACTACTAAATTCTTCTTCTCCCTTTTTCATTTCTATTTATCTTATGGTTTATGATTTTTTTTTTCCTTTAATTTATCAAACTAATTAATAGGCTTTATTCACCTTTTTTTTTTAATCTAGAACTTCATATTGGCTTATATTGATTTTGTTATATTTTATTTATGTTAATATTATGTTTTCTTGTAGATGTAGTCTAAAACTCTAGATTTCCTATGTTCTTATATTTAACTTCTTGAACATTTGTGGACTTATGGTTGTTCAAAGCTATAAAAGGACTTATGACTATTCAAAGGTATAAAAGAAACTTAGGGAGAAAGTGACCTTAAAGATGCTCAGTTGGTAGTTTACTTCTTCTTTTTAAATGTAGTTTAGTTTTGTTAGTATTTTGAGTTCTTATAAGAATTACATTGATTAAACTAATGTACTAAGACATATATACATAAATTGCAAATCAATAGGATAATTTATTCTCACCCCTTCCCCCCAAACAAAAAATCATGTTTCCAACTTTCATCTTGATTTAGAAAGGAGGAAAGCATGTGAATGTATACTACACTATACAACTTGAATTCCTTTTTTTTTTTTTTGATACATTGACTGTTAAGAGTAGGAGAGTCTGAACCCATGAATGTCTTAATTTGAAATATGTGAAGATTTCACTTGAGGAACAAGACTTTTGACATACAATCTAGACTTTTTTTTGTTGATAATTCAATAGTTACAATAGGAAAGGGGATATGAACTCTTGACATCTTCGTTGAAACTTGAAAATACTTCCTATTAAATTATGTAACTTAAAAAGTTTATTACTCCATACAAAACTCCTTTTTTGTTGTTCATTTATTTCATTTCATAATCTTTTTCAAGTAATTCTTAGATACTCTTGAAGCATAGAAAATTATGTTCTTTCTTCTCACATTCATAATAAGGCCCACTTATTAAATTCATGTAAGCTCACAATGAATATAAGAGTACAGAGTGCAATTTTTTCGTACTCCAAAAATACCTAAGAAATTTTCATCTAAATCAAGTTTACCTCTCTAGGTCTCAACAACAAATGGGATCAAATCAAATGTAACGCTCAAGTGAGTTGTCCGATCGAATCAGTACAGTGAATGACTCAATCTTTGACTTGGAAAAAACGAATCAACTTCTGCCAGGACCTTTGGAAATCGCTTTTGGACACAACAGCGAACTTGTCGTCGCCTATAAAGTCCAACATGGTAATATATGCTCCATTTAACATTTTATACGTAAAATTTGTCCAGCTTTCAGCAACTTCACACATATCATAATTATTTATATAACTTTTGCTACAGCTCACCACTCGAGTTGTGATCGGTGGAAGTATGAAATTATTATTTTTTCTTCATTATTCATAATTTGCATAAGTTGAGGCAAAAGTAATGACTTTGCTGTTTTGGCATGAACTAGATACCAGTAGAAATCAGCCACGTCACTCTCCAACGTAGTGGGACTGTCTAGTCGTTTGCATGTGAAGCCTAGTTTTATTTGTTACAAGGATACTTCTCCCATGTGGGTTTGGTTGGAAACTTGGAATGGATTTGGAAAGAGACTCAGAGAGAACAGCAATTTCAATGCAATGGAAAGTGGGTTTGCTTAGAAAATCCCAAACAAATAACAATAAACTATAAATAAGCACATGTTCCAGTGCATAACCACATACACCTTCACCTAATGATGATAAAAAAGACTATAGAAGGATCTCTCACTTTTGCAAATTCAAACTTCCCCATTACCTGGATATTTCACTTTCACTTTCACTTTCACTTTCACTAAATTTTCTCACTTGGGTCTCCATATTTTTGGAAAAATATTCCATTTTTCTCTATAAAGTGCTTTTATAGAGTTGCATTGAGAGTTCATGGGCTTTGTTGTTGTTATTCTTAGCGTGGAAAATGACGGAAGTGTTTAAACAAGGGAGGTCTCTGGCAGAGACTCCAACATTTTTGGTTGCTACAGTGGTGACAGTTATGGTCTTTGTGTGCTTGTTAGTGGAGAGATCAATCTACAGATTTGGAAAGGTAAAGCAGGAAAAAGGTTCTTGATAATGTTCTGTTGCTCTGTTTGGTTGCTCAAAAAAAATGTGGGAAAATGGGAGGTTTTGAATCTTTGGATTTTTCATGTGGGACCCACTTTAGTGCTTAGTTAATTGTGTTTGGAGATGTTAGAGAAGTATCAGTTTTTTGTGATTATGCTGTGTTTGATTGCTGATAAATTGTGTGAAGATAAAAGGTTAAGGTAGTGTGTGAATTGAAGATTAAGTTTTTTTATTCCTTTGGAACCAGCATAACTATTTAGCTTGACTTAAGTGACACTGCAAGTGTTAGCAGAGTAACAATCTTGTGATAATGCTGTGCTTGGTCAGTGCAAAATTATGAGAAAATGAGAAATTGATAAAAATCTCACATATTATAGGAGAAATAAAACTAGTTGGCTTATTCTTTTTAAGTTTGGGAGAATAAACCATAATGCTGAACTTTTGCCCTGATGTTTGGGATATAAAATAGATTATTTGGCTCATTGGGGTAAACATAAATTAGCTAGAGAAATGATCTCTTTTCAAGTTGAAAAAGAAATCTAAATCCCATGTTTGCTGTGTACAGTGGTTGAAGAAGACTAGGAGGAAGGCTCTTTTTGCTTCTTTGGAGAAGATTAAGGAAGGTGAGTAATTTGTCAATACCAGCTCTCACTTATGTTAATTGTGGCAAGATACCTGATATGGGTTCTGGGTTTCAAGCTTTGATTTTTGCATTTGTTGTTGGTTGTGTCTGCCTCTGATGTAGTTTGTTTTTGTTTGAGTGAGACTCAATCTCTGAGAGTTGAGACTATCAAAGCATTCTTTATGTGGGAATTTGGTTTGATTGTAGTTGACATTGTTTTCCTTCTTGTTAGAGATGATGCTGCTTGGGCTTCTATCTTTGTTGTTGGCACAATCTGCAAGGTGGATCTCTGAGATTTGCGTAAATTCATCTCTTTTCAGCAGTAGGTTCTATCTTTGTTCCGAGGAAGATTACAGAATGAAGGAGAACATTATGATTAAAAGTTCTTTCTCTTCTACCAATGTTACTGATATTCCTCCAAGAGGTCTTTCAACAAATCAATGTGGGGAGGTAAATTAACTCTCAATATTTGCAAAAGTTAGGATTTGTGGGTGAATTGACCTTACTGATGCCAATAATTGATTGCAGGGTCGTGAACCATTTGTGTCATATGAGGGTCTAGAGCAGCTTCACAGATTCTTATTTGTTCTTGGGATCACTCATGTTCTGTATAGTTGTGTGGCAGTTGGTCTAGCTATGAGCAAGGTACAGCATTCTTTATTTATAGGACCCCATCTGAGCATGTTCACATTGGGAGCTTCTTGCTCTTTTAAGGGGGTGCTTGGATATTACATGAAAACAAATCAATCTGTCTTGTGTTTCTATAACATTGGGGGGTCATTCAAGCTTATCAAAGATGAATTCATTCACATTTTGGAGCTTATGTGTGGTTCTTTCTCCTTTGAAGGGGTGCTTGGATATTGCATGAAAACAGTTTGATCTATTGTTTTTCTGTAATATTTGAAGGCATGAATTCATCCTTTGAAATGGGGTTTTTCAAAATCATCAAATATGAAGTCATTTAATGATTATACAAAAAATACAAGGATGGGTCATTACCAAAATATGAGATTGAAACTCAATGTTTTCTCTGAAACATGATATGGTCCAATCAGTGTGATAAGATAGACTCAGTAGCTTTATGGAGCTTAATCCCAACCCTTGGGGTTTGACACTCATATATTTTTCTTCGTGTTGCCTCTATGTTAGGTGCATATATACTGATTCAAATGCCTCTTCGAATATAATTATATGATTTTATTAATGTGATGTCCTTTGCCCCTAAATTACCTGGGAGGTTTATTCACTTCTTAATTGCTTGGCTTTGTAGATTTACAGTTGGAGGAAATGGGAAATTCAGGCTAGCTTACTGGCTGAAGAGAATTTGAGAGGTACACAACAAAATTGAACATTGGAATGATTAGTTGACTAGTCTTTGTTCTACACTTTTGTTGTGTGACTTTTGAATTCCTTAAATATTATCATTATTCCTCTGTTTGCTTACTAATAAAAAGCTGTGAGATGTTTACCTGCCTATGAGCCCCAGAAACATTCTGCCCAACTTGTCCTACTTGTCCAAAGTTTGCTGAGATTAGATGATTTTCCACTTAAGCTAATCAAAGTTGCATTTTGTCATGCCAAGAGCTTATAATTCAACAGACACCTCCTAGTGTTTCTAATAGAAACGTCCAGGATTCAAATCCTCCTTCCCCATTACAATTGTTGAATTATCAAAACAAAAACAAAAAACCATTCATTTTGTTCCTAAGAGCAGTAATCCTGCATCACTAAGAAGAGATTAATGAATTTACAGTTGGAGCCTTATATATAAATACTAGTGTTAGGGACTTAGTGACTTATCCCAAATGGGGTTTCTACTTTCTACCCGCATGGGACTTTCACCCAATTAGGGCCTTGGTCCAGTGGAGGTTCAGCCCAAGTGGAGGGCCTTGGCTGAGATGGTCCTCCCATACAGAGAATAATAGTGTGGTAGTTACTTTGAGGCTGAAAGAGGACCCAGTGAGACATATGCATAGGTTATGTGAGTTGGTTGTAATAGGCTTTGGACCGGTTTAAATTAATGAGGGTTGTCATTGCCTGTAGATGTAGATATGAAGTTAATTGAACCACATAATCATGTCTTATGTAAATTTAAACACATTAAATCTTGTTGTCTTGTATGGATATCTATTTCATTGTTTCTATGGTATGTTTCCGCTGATTCCTAACTCTAACATAGCTCTCACTACCACAACAAACTAGCATTGGAGAAAGGATTTTGTACAACACATTCTTACTTTCCATTAATATTTAAGATCTTGGAGATTTTAAGTTTCGCATATTTGTCTCTTAACATGATAGCCTCCAAAAAAAAGAAAATGAAATCCAATATGACTATGGACAAATAACTTTGGTGTTTAGCATTACTGCAAGGTGTTAGACATGAAGAAGAAATAGTGATCCTAATTAACTGCTTATGGTTAAAACCTAATGTTTGGAACTGAGGGAGATGAGGGGAGAGGAGAGAAGAGTTTCTACTGTCCTTTCCTCTCCCCTCTTCTCCCTCTATCCAAAGTCCAAACATACTTATCACAAATTTGTTTCAGATTTGAGACTAAAATGAAATCAGAGAAAGGCTAATTAGTGAGAAGGAATTTGAAGACCCCATAGGCAAAGCATGGAAAAAACTAAGACCGTGTGGTTTTAGAATTTTGGCTATCTGTTGTTTAGAACTTGATGTAAGGATTCTGATTAAACAAGAAAAATGAATTACATAAAGAAAGATTTTAGCAAGGCGCAAACTGTTCCTTTATCTCAGAGATCACACTGTAAGATAAAGTAGACCACAAGTAGAAAAAGAATGAATAAAAATTATTTTTTAACAAAGGTTGTGCTGATGCTTTTTTTCTGGCCACTACACACTAAATTTAGTTTCCCAAAATGTAGACTGGCTAAACTAGTTAGTTTAACTTTAGAATTGCTGCAAGTATGAGATGTGTAACCTTCAGAGGCATCTGCTGCCTCTAGGTATGAGACATTAATTCATGTGCAAAAGGTGGTCAGAGGTGTGCAGCACGACCCTTTTAAGTATTTCTGCTTCTTTCAATTGATAGGTATTTGTAATGTGGTGTCTAGCTTTATCTTCCCAAAATTTGATAGAGATGCAAGTTTGTGTTTTTATTTTGATTATCTTTCTATATCCTAGTTTTCAACAATATTAGCTCTCTAATCTTGGATCCGTTTTATAGCAAAGAAATCCAAGGTGATGAGGCGACAGTCCACCTTTATTTTCCATCACACTTCTCATCCTTGGAGCAGGAGTCGGGTTCTCATTTGGATGGTGATTTTTCATCCTTATTATGAATATGTAAATTAAGATTAAAATGGATGTACTTGTTTGAAATTGTTTAGGTAAATGAGCTTGAACTCTACATTGGCTGCCAAAAATTTTTAAAATGAAAAATAAAATAAGCAGAAAAAAGGAGGGTAAATTAGCTTAATATAATGCATATTGCATTCCCGCACTTTGGAATATAAGATCGTTATGTCTCATGTAGTGGAATATACTTAAATGCTTCTAGATTATATTTCTTCTGAGAGAGTTTGATTTTCAAGTAAATTATAAGAAGAAAGTTTGATTTTCAATTAAAATTTTACAGCTTATGTTCCCATTCTCGGATCATCTTCTCTTATATGTTGATTACTCAAGAGATAATTTCAATTAGAATCATGCATATTTGTGATGATCTACATCACAGCTGTGGACACCACATTCTTAATAAAATTACTGTACAAGGTTGATGCAACTTAGGTTAAATGGAACTCGCTGTGCCATGTTCTTTTACAAATGCATCTCCATCCATTAAGCTTTTCCAATGGTAATCATCACAAAAATTTGTGACAGTCACTTCAATATGCTTTTATATAAATAATACTCTGCCAACTTAGTGTCTATCTTTCAGTTTCTTTTCATTCCTTTCTTTTGAACAAAGTAATGTAGCATCTTGTTTTCCCAATCTGTCACTTTAGCTTTCTAAATTTCTGTAAGGTAAAGTTGATTTGTGGGCTACTGGTGCAGCTCTGCTTTCTACATCAATTCAGGAGTTCAATAAAGAAACCAGATTACTTGGCACTGCGTTTGGGTTTTGTCACTGTGGGTACTTAACTTCTTATTCATACCGTTTTTTGGAAATTTAAAATGAATCACAATTTGATTGTGATTTCTTTTTACCGACAATCATGCTAGAGACATGTTACTCAATATTGGCCAAGGCAAACGAATGCCAAGATTAGCGATGCTGCTCTATGATCTAGTATAATATGTCTGCATGACTATTTTTGGATTAGCAAAATATATAATTCATTCATCAAAAAAGAAAGTATAATAGATGTACCAAAAAGATGAAAAGCACACCAGATGTCAGTTTAGATTGTTTTAGTGTTTCCATTTTAATATTTATTAATAATTAAGTAGTTTCATACTCATATTAATATAACAACTGTTTTTTTTTTCCTTCATTTTGCTAATTTTCTTTCATATAGCATTTTAAACCTTTACCTTCTGGGTGAACATAGATGTTAGAAGTTGCACAATTATTTGACATTTTTAGGTCACATAGTCATGATCAGAACTGTAATATCATTGCATGACAGTGTTCTCTTCTCATCATTGAATATCATTTACCCTGAACTGTAAATACCATACTATATTTGTACTGATTTTTGTTGCGTGCTTATTTACTATCCAGAAGCACAAACTTCCACATTCTTATGATTTCCATAAATATATGGTTCGGAGCATGGAAGATGAATTTCAAGGCATTCTGGGGATTAGGTATGCAGTTTTATAAAATAAATAATTTTTTTCATGCAACTCCAATTAAATTGATAGTTAAATCATATCTTAATGTTAAACTTAGAACTGAATTACCTTTTAACTTTGCAGCTGGCCGCTTTGGGTATATGCCATAGTATGCATCTTCATAAATATTCATGGTAACCTGTCATATCTTCAGAATGCAGATGCAGAGAACTTGCTTTTTTTTTTTTTTTGGCTTCACTTCATGAAATATTTAGTAGTTACATTATTGCTGCAGGTCTGAATATATATTTCTGGCTTTCTTTCATCCCTGCCATTGTAAGTATACATTCACTTATCATGTCAGTATAAGGAATCTACATTCTTCTCAAATTAACATCTCTTGCTCAATTGTTTCGCATTTCAAAAAAGCTTGTCATGCTGGTTGGAACAAAACTTCAACATGTTGTCTCCTCCTTAGCACTTGAAATTGGGGAACAAACAGGTCCATCTTTTGGGGGTCAAGTAAAGCCACGTGACGATCTATTTTGGTTTGGGAAACCAGAGATATTATTATGGTTGATACAATTCATCATATTTCAGGTGGTGATGTGTAATTCATATCTTGTGCCTGATTTATGATTTATATTGTATTTTCTTCATTTGATTTAATGCTTAGCTTCTTTCTTGTGCATGAAGAATGCCTTTGAGATGGCAACATTTATCTGGTCCTTGGTAAGATTAGACTCTCTCTCTCTCTCTCTCTCTCTCTCTCTCTCTCTCTCTCTCTCTCTATATATATATATATATACACACACACACACACACACGGAACACAAAAAGACCCTGTGTACATGCTTGAAAGAAGGTATAAATTAATAGAACGCAATTCTAAAGAAAGTTTTTCATTGTGGAACATACTAGATTAGTGAAAAAATGGAGTACCAGAAAAGATATCGTTGAGATAGCTGAAGCTCTAAAACCAGTATGCTGTGAATGTAGTTAATTATTATATGGTGGATGTGAAATAGAAATAGAAAAATAGAACAAACAATCTCACAAGGACCCAATGATTTTATGTGATTTGGCCTCTAGGCCTATGTCCATGAGCAGTGTTGAGGAAAAAATTGCACTAATAGATGCGACTGACGCAACTCAAATTCAAGCCCTGTAATCGACAGATATCTTCTTGTTCTCAAGGAAAAGTTAAAGAGAATACATATGTATTACATGTATTATTATCCTTTAAATCTAATCAACAAAATAAGATCTGTAGAAATGTTTGAGTTTGCAACCCTTGCTACTGTTGCTTCTGGTTTACTATATAATGCCCACATGATCTTGATTGCAGGAAAGGTAGCATTTAATAGCATCATTGTCCTGTTTCTAAAGTATCATAGGAATGAAACAAACAAGGATAGAGGCTGCATATTTGCTATTCAGAATTACATGTCATGATTAATTTAAATCTATGGGATGCAGGTTCATAATATAACAAAGATTCAAACAACTTCTTTGAGTAGTCCTTTTGAAACTCTGAAGAATTTAAAACTAACAAATCTGTTTCCTTGTTAATTGCAGTAATGGTTAGTGCATTAGATAATTATCCGATTACTACTTCTTTGTGCTTCTTTTCAATCATATAAAATGAAGTTATAATGGTCTTTCCTTTTCTTTTTCTTTTTTTGTCTTTTGTTTAGTTGGGCTTCAAACAGAGATCATGCTTCATGAAAAACCGTTGGATGATAGTCATTCGGCTGGCTTCTGGGTATTTACTTTCTTAATATGCAGTTCTATTGAAGATGTGTAAATTCCTTGTCATGACACTGATCTTGTAATGCATGTTAATTTGGTGACTAGCTGCCTGTATCATGCTCCAATGCATATAATTTTTTTGTAACACTCACCCATAAAAACCTAATACCAGGTTCAAAGACTTGAATATGGCATAGGAATGGATTTGAATGCAATCTATAGGCTTAGAGACGGAAAGGGGGGAAGGGGGGAAGAGGGGGTGTGGAGGCTGTACTCAAGTTATTAGTTTGATTAACTTATGATCAAAACTTCACATTGATTTCTTATGAATTTGTTATGTGGCCATATGCATCTTATGATTTTCCTTTTTGGTAACTGCAGTCTTCTTGTCCAGTTCTGGTGTAGCTACAGTACAGTGCCTCTCAATGTAATTGTTACCCAGGTTTGCGTTCTCTTTTAACTGATCAAATTTTAATTCTTAAATATGCTGGCATCATCATGTATTTCAAGTTGGTAGTTAGGCATATAGTCTTTGCTACATAGATGAAATAACCATATATCTCAATCAAGGCAGTTGTAAGAACCTATCCAAAAAAAAAAGGCAGTTGTAAGAAGAATTCCTAAATTTCCAAGTCTGACAGCAGAATTCCGAGCAGTAATAACTTTTAATCCCATTAGAGTTACAAAACCTACAGCCTGTCAAAATGAAGCACTCGACAACTACTCTGACATTTGGGCCTCAAAATCCATTGTTTTCATCAGTTTCTACTTACAAAAAGTCTAGTTATATATATATATATATATATTTTTTTTTTTTTGTGTGTGTGTGTGTGTGTGTGTTCTTTTCAATTTAGTCCTTTGGGATTTTTCCTTTATTAGACCATTATGTTGGTTGAAGGGGTCCTGTGTAATTTTGGATCATTTTTAAGTTTTTTAGAATTTTCTTTCTTGTTAGGGTTTGGATTGCAGGCCATATAAATATATTATATAGAATTCATTCCACATGCTATTATCATCATTAAAACTCAACAGTTTGTTTTTCCAATCTTTCTGGTATGCCAGATTGTCCTCAACCCTTTCTATCACACTGGTATATTTGTGGTGTATACGTCTCTCTTTCATGATATTTTCGCAAATAAAAGAAGTAATTGCATTATTCTTTAATTTAAAATTTGTACTAGCTTCCTTTGAACATGATTTATATTCAATCACCGTGTATAATGCATTTGATTGGATGGTTGGTGTCAACAATTAAATTGCGAACCCTTGGCCAACAATGATTCATTCAAGTCATTTTTTCACCAGTTCTCTCACCTGCACCATCATCTCTTATATCATTATGTGCACCTTCACACACTTGATATTAAGGAGTATGTTATCTGCAAGTATAGCCTTATTCTGCATGAATTCTATAATAGCCTTATTCTGCATGAATTTAATAAAATGCCTTGTGCAGGAGTTGTATTGGTTCCCCTGACTTGAAAGAACTACCAAAGATTTCTTCTCTTTTAAATAGAGATATATTATAGTAATTTAGCTCATAGACTAAATGAAATACATATAGTAGATAGCATGTTTTTGTATCAAATGATATACGTATAATGCTATGATCCTTAATGACTTCAGATGGGATCTCGGTTTAAGAAAGCCGTGGTTTCCGAGAGTGTCAGAGAGTCACTCCATAGTTGGTGTAAAAGAGTGAAGGAAAGGTCTAAATTACGCGATTCTTTGCACTCACATACCACAAGATCAGTATGTTCACTTGATACAACAATTGATGAGAGAGATGAAATAACAGTTGCATCTGGTACTTTATCTCGAAGCTCTTCCATTGGCTCACTCAATCATGTAACTGTGGCATCAGATGAACTTGTCAAACCCGTGCTTGAGACTTCTGACATACCTGGAGAAATCTCATTACGGGTGGAAGAGTTTTTATCTGACTCTATAAGGTTAAGTGAATCGCACCCTCCCACCTATGATGAAGAAGACAATGCAAACAGTGGAGAGGAAAGTAAGGTGGATACTCTTTTTGAGTTGTTTCAGAAGACATGAAGGTGTTTATCCACCTAGAGCTCAAGCTATCATTCTGAGCCAGAAAAATGGAAGTTAATCTGATTTGTGTTGACCAGAGTAAGGCTATGTTTGGAACGGAGGGAGAGGAGAATAGAGGGAAGGATAACCGGAATATACTAAAATGCTAACACGGAAGACAGACATCCATTCATCTGATGCATATATACAATTGCAAAATGAGCCATTTTTTCTCTATTTTCATTGCAAATTCAGTTTTGTAGATTTGTAGCTTACATTGTCGATTTGGAATATTAATTCAAACAAACTGCAATTCCTCATTGTGCCAGTGCAAAAGCTCCATATCCACAATAATCTTTTTTTTTTTTTTTTTTTTTTTTTTTTTTTTTTTTTTTTGTGCTTTTTATTTTTGAATAGAAAATATTATAATGATTAGAGCTACAAAAATGTTTCCATTTCCAGCATGTCCACAAACATGAATGATGCTTAAGAAGACATACATAAGCCCACACACGAGCAATCTTGTCAGCAAAACCCATAGAAGATTATTGTTATTATTAAGCTACAGCAGTTCATTTGTGACTACAAATGAAAGAAACAAAAAACATAAAAAGGAGCTACTCATTTAAACACAACAACCATTTCCCTGGACTTTCACCAAGCCACCAAACCAACCAACCAACAAAACATAATGAAGTGACAGAGGGAGAGAGAGCAGCCATAGTGAATGTGTATTCACATTTTTAGCCAGTGAGCTCCTCCTCCTTGTGGGTCTCAATGACAACATCAGACTGTGGATAAGCAACACAAGTGAGAACCCATCCTTGTTCAATCTGCTCATCATCAAGGAAGCTACCATCAGACTGATCAACTTTCCCTCCCTGAACTTTCCCTGCACATGAAGAGCAAGAACCAGCCCTGCATGAGTATGGGATGTCAATACCAAGCTCCTCAGCCTGGTCCAGAATGTAAACATCATCTGGGCATTCAAATTCTTGTGGCCCATCAGGTGTAATGAGCTTGACCTTGTGAACAGCCATTGCTGTTATACGTCCTCCACGACCACCTTTTACGCCGAAGAGAGCCCGGCCGACACAAGGAAGTGATCGTAGACTTGTCACCGGCTGCCGGCGGATGAAGGAGGTGCTAACCATGGTGCCAGAGAGAGCAGCTGTGGTTGCCATTTTTCTTGCTTGGTAAGGCTGAGGAGAAAGTTTGGAAGGCTAAAAAGAGTGGGAGAGGCAACTAGTGTTGATAATGGGAAGGGCTTGTGGAAATAGTGTGGCTATTATGTGATGAACTGAGTTGGCAACAAACCCTATCTGCCACTTGGCAACCTCTCGTGGCTCACTTTATCTTTTTATTATCACCATAATTTTATTGGTGACTGTGGTTGACACAATCCTCTGATAAAAATTTTTCTTATTCTAAAGAATGAAAATGGGGTTTATTTTTTCTTATTCTAATATTACGGCAGGATTTCTATTTTGGGGAAGGGGGTAAAAGAGAATTACTTCATTTTTTTTTCTTTTGGTTATAGATCTGAAAAAATATTTGCCACAAATTGCATAGGTAACGTGCAAATCACATAGCCACACAACATTTTGAAAGAGACAAGGCTACCACCAATTTTCCAATTTATCATAGACGTTGCAAAGAACAAACAGGAGAAGAGAAAAAAAAGATTGGTCAATTTGTCTTTTTCTCACAGCATTGGAAAAAAATGGACCCTTGTTCTAAGTTCTAACGACAGGAATCTACAAAATGGGCATTTAAAACCTTCTTGAATGCCATGCACACATGACCTTAAAAGTATTTGCTTAACTTCCTGGAATCAATAGAAATGTGTGTTGAATCAAAATTGAAATAATGAAGAACAGAAACAGAATGGATGCGACCCCAGAAGACTAGACAAAGCATATATGCAGGTATAGAAACAAAATCTGTAAATTCTTACATATTCAGAATCACAAAATTCATTACTAAAAAAGTATTTTCCCTCACAAGTTCTTTGTCCCAAAGATGTGCAGGTACAGAACTAAATAAAAAGAACAGAGGAAATTAGGCATCAATCCTTACACAGGGAACCTATTTGTAAAGGGACAAAGAAGAAAATAATAAATGACAAGAGTCCGATATTCTGCTAAATTTCCATACTATAGAAACAATTTCTGATTCCTAAATTAAGGCCTTTCACTTACAGCCGGGGAAAACACAAAAAATCTCAGGGCATCCCCTAGTCTAGAGAAAGAAGAAGAATACATCCCCATCCTCAAACCCTGTGATTTGAATCTGTAGAAAATGCTGTCCCTCGTACATGACCACAAGCTTCCTCTCAAAATTTATTGTGTCCTAACTGAAGTGCTCAGGGAAGTGGCATGCAGTCTCTTTCTTCTCAGAAGAATCCTAGTCGCACTTGATGTTTCTGTAGATCCTCCTCACAAACAAATTAGAGCCCAGGTAACCCACAGCTCCTGCACAATTAAAACGATCAAATCAATGTTCAAGCACCAAAAGATAACATCTTTTCTCATTTGTTTGGCCAGGCTGTATGTGGATGTGTCAGTAGCCTATCAACCAGACGTTCTTAGCCTCATCTCAGCCGCAAAAATCACCAACATTACTGTGGTAAATGACCATAAATCAATAAGACATGCTTCAATAGAACCCATGCCAAAGACAGTTGAAACTTACTAGTCAACCATGGAAAATTGAGGATGGAGAGCCTAAGGCCTAATAGAACCACTGGCTCAAAAAATTTAAAAAGACCTAGTGCCAAGTGCCAACAGTCTTGTAGCTCAAGTGGCACCTCCTGGTATTTCCAACAGAAGCATCCAGGGTTCAATCCCTCAACCCCCACTTAATTGAATTATCAATAAATATTTAAAAGGACCTACTGAAATTTTCATTTCCACCTCCATTGCCTTGACAATTTAAACTTTGGCTGAAGTTACAATGATAAATAAAGATTTCTCTATGGATTCCAATCATACAAGGCTTTAGTGTCAGAATAAGAGTTGGATCCCCAAAAATTGAACATAAAGATAATATATAACCTAGGAATCAACATTCGGGCTTTACTTGGAATTGGCACCAGGCAAGAAAGAAAAACCTAGGAATCCACAATTAGGGTCGCCTCAAAATAGCACCAAGATGTTGAAGTAAACTCCAACAAATAATTTTTACTCAAGTAAAACGTAAGCTTTTCCAGTGGAGTACAATAGTGTGCTTATATAAACTACGCTATGACTTAACCCTAAATTTTCTACCTAATTATTAAATTACAAAAATACCCTAGATTCTAGGAATTTAAATTAAAATACTAATAACATAAATAACTAATAAGAACTAAAATAAAATGCAATGGAAAAAAAATGCAATTGACCTTAAAGAAAACTAAATTAAAATAAAATTTTCTTTCCACTGCCTGCATTAGAGAGAGCGCCAGCATTTTAAGATAAATAACTCATTGAGAGAGATTTTGAAAAGAATGTCAAAGCAGCCAAAAAAAAAAAAAAAAACAAACAAACAGAAGCATTAATGTTACAATAAAATTGTGATAACTTACCACAGAGGATTCCTAAACCGAGACAAAACATCAAAGTGTATCCAAAATAGAAGCTGGTCTGAAAGAAGCCAGACATCTTGGTCTTCACATAATAGTAGTAAATCGAATATAGGTACACGTAGACAGCTGTCGAGGCAGCAGAGAAGAAAGAAGTCCACTGCCAATGATAGTTTTCAGCATTCAGCAAGAAGTATGTCCCCACGATGGTCACACAAACAGTGACAATAATGAGAATCACGAAAACCAGCAGCATAAATCCGTACACATAGTACACCTGTTAAGCATAAAGAGCTAAGATGAGTTACTCAAGTTCAACATTTCCTCAAACTGTATTGTGCAGACATACTAATTTCTATTTTCAAAATAAATTTTAACATCCATCTGTCTAAAGAGGCCACCAGGAAATATTAATACCCTTGTTATAAAAAAATAGAAGAGAGGGAGATTGTTCCAACAAAATATAATAAGCTTTCCAACAAATTAAATTCCTGTCACAAGTAAACTTTCCAGACAATGTAATTGTCAATGGAAATCTGTTGTATTATAATGCTGAATATCAATGTCACTACGTAACTACAACTTAGCACTAAACCGCAATATAAAGCTAATACATGTTTCCTAAGGCACAGACATGTATGCCATAGTTCATGGTATTTTCAGAGGTGCAAATCAGCCATTGGAAACCTGTCTTCATACTTTGTAAAAAGAGATCACGAAATGTGTTCAAATTTTCACTAGCTATGTGTGGTAGTTATTTCACCATCTCCTGTAATTCCAAACTAGACAATAGCTTCATGCCTTCAAATGCCACACAATAATCACTTAATAGACATAACTCCAAATCTTCCTTATCAATCAAAACAACCCACAGAATTGTGGAACTCACCTTGTAATTCCAGAAGGATGTAAAGACAAAATACATCTCAATGAATATGCTGCCAAAGGGTAGCAATCCACCCATAATTGAGACCACAGATGGTGTGAGATACCATTTCTTCTCAGGAATTGGACGAGGAATGGTCTTCACACGACAAGGATTGTTTGGAGCACCACTCCAATTTCTCCCAACAACCGTACCAAGAAGTGCCAGGGGGAAAGAGATGAAGGCCCATATGACAAAGACAACAACCATAGTGCCAAAGGGAATGGCCGCTAGAGAACCATAGAAGATAGCAACTGTGTTCAAGATGAACCCAATACCAAAGCACATAAATGGAAATAGAGATGCTGTGAGGATCATGGACTTTATCCAATTTTTCCCTGACAGAATGACATAGAAGTTATACAAAAATTAATAATGCACAAAAAAGAAACATCTAAGAAGAGCATTACAAAGCTGAAACAGAACCCAAATATAAAAGCAACAGAATAACAGAAATAAGCAAATGAGGCTACTAATGGCCAAAATTCCTACCTCCATGGCGCGAGTACATCCCACCACTCACATAACCAGAAATGAACGATGTAAGAGCATAACATACAATGAAAGTTGTGATAATCGCTCCTCTCCTGAGCCACATAAATAAAAATTAAAGAACATTATAACAGCAATGAGAAGATGAAAGGAAAATATATGCTACCAGCAAATGCATCTATGCTACTGTTCAGGTTTATACACCCCAAAATATAAGTCTCAAGACACAAGATGAAAGAAATTATAACCCGTTAGTCATTAGTAACGCCAATGAGCTCTAAATTAAACAGCACCTCCTCCGCTTGTAACAGCGAGGAGGAGGGTAAGGTCATGAGTTCAAGATTCACCAACTGCATGTGTAATTAACCAACAAAAAAAAAAAAAAAGGTCATCATTAACTTCTCAACATACCCAATATACAACATTCCAACAATTGCCAATAAGATGACGAGGAGAACAAGCAACGCAAGCTGAGCACCTGTACCAACAACAGCTGAAAGAAGAACCAAATTGCGAGGAGGACGAAAAACATCACCATGCACAAGTTTCCAACCAGACTCTTCACTAACATCTCTCTCCTAAGAAAAAAGCAGCAAAATAGTAACCAAAAACATCAGATCTAGCAACAATTTTGATTTCTTTAATTAAAAGAAAAAAGGAACATAATCAACAAACAATTAACAAAAGAAAAATGACAATTTTTACCCTCTTTTTTGTTTTTTGATCGGTAAAAATTAAAATTTTTACTTTTGTAAATAGTTTTTTACCTTTCGTTATTTAAACCAAATACAAAAACAAAGAAAACAAAAGAAAAAATGACAACAGAAATGCAAGTGAATTGAGCACTACCAGAGTCTCCAGATCATCGTCTTCCCGAGCATATTTTGCATAGTCATTCCTAAGAGTTCGCATTAATATCATTGACACCAAACCAGTGAGGAAGATAACCATCATAAATGAATTAAAAATGGAGAACCAATGGATCTGCAGATTAACCATACACACACAACTCTCAATAACAGAAACAAGTATGGGAATAAGGGTAATCAAGAAGTCCGTAAAAAAAGAAACACTTACAAATATCTGAAATGACTTGGTCAAAACACAAAATTGGGGGCTCATAATATTGGAATGCAATGTACAGTTAGAAAATAAGCAGCAGCCATATTATGTTACCTGATGCTCAAAGAAAGGATAATCCAGATAAACATCAAAGCGACGTGCAAAAGTGATATTAGTTGGCATCCATTTGACAGAATATGTCATGTCTAATGTTTTTCCAACTGTCAAAGGCTTTGGGCCTTCTTGAGTGAGATTCACATGAATAATCTGCAAGAATAGAAACATAACCATTATTCTGGGAAGAATCCTAAATTCCCATCATCGAATTCATATGCAATTTTGAAAAGCAAAACCTGATCCTTGTTGAATTGGACAACAATACTCTTATGCGTGAAAAGCACATGCTTGCCATTATCACTGTTCTTATCTGGATGCAACGCACCAACAAAACCTACAACATAAATAAATAAACAAAACAAAACAAATTATCATGAGCCATCAAATTATATTCAAGCTAAATACAACCACCAGAGTGAGTTATATGCATACCCCATAAAGGCAGATCATCTGAACTTGTATCCAGCATTCCGAAGACCAACATTAGAAAAGAGAAAAGAGATCAAGCGTAAGAGCTCCAATATATCATGAAATAGAGCAAAGGCAAAACAAAATTTGCATACAAAACATATACAACAGCCCACACATGAATTTTCCAGATTACAATAGTATAAAGCAATATGGTCATTAGATCAACATATCTACACCCGTGTAGCTGTAGCACTATGCAACAATGAATATTAGTATAATTGTGCATTCTAAGAGAGTCACAAATGCTAGTAATGATTTCCAAACTATTTGTCATGAGAGTCAGAATCAGCAGTCACAGTATAATTGTGCCTTCAATGAGTCATAAATGCTAGAAATGATTTTTAAACAATGACTTTTTGTAATTCAAAATCAATTAATTATAACATAAATACTGAAGATTGTTGAAATTTTGGTATTGAACTTCAGTTTGGAACTCTAAACAGGTTTTAACTCCTAAGTATCTTAGAATTTCTCATTCCCATCAGTTCTTTAGGTAGTCTGAACCAATAAAGTACGTGCACCAGCAAAAACCATTTTAAGTATCACAGGTTTTACAAGAATGTACAAGCCCATTCTAACCACTTATAAATCTACAGTTATCTTCTTAAAAAAAAAATTCACTTTGTACGAATGTGCTCATGCTGATGCTACTACGCAAGACATACGCCTTTGGGAGGTAGCATAGCAGAAAACCTACTACATTTTCTGTGACTACTGAGGGAACATGATTTCCCATCATTTTTCTAAGAACTATTTTCTTGTAATGCAAATACAATAGGATTGAAGTTATTATTATATCCATATCTAGCTTTGCTTTCCCACAACAAATCCAGACCTACTTGCATCTAGCTTTTCTTCCCTCTCTCTGGAATTACATACTAAATGCATTTCAAATAAACATTATAATTTATTTCTGTACATGTTAGGCATGTCTCTAAACCTTCTACAGGACTCCCATATGCATCAGCCCACATTCTATAATTGATAATCTATACCAAAAATATCATCAACTTATATTAGTAAAACATCAACAGATTCAATGAAGAACATACCCACAAAGAATTCAAACCAGTAATTGTTCTCAATTGCATCCTTGAAATGTTTAACCGTTGCCTCATCAAGTTCCAGATGACAAATGACAGCCTTTTCCACGTTTTCTGTGCAAGGAAAAGTCAATACATAAGACTAAATTCAATTCAATTAAGCCTTAATCCCAATTATATTAGGGTCAGCTCAAGCAATTAACTCCACTTCAATGTCAAATTTAAGTGATAAGACGGAAATTGTACGTACTATCAAACTTTATATCGATCTGGCTATCTATAAGTTCATTTCCACCGAGGACCTCACCCAGACCACCCCATTTGTGACCAGCATTGCCTTCTGGACGACAAAACGGAAGGCTGTAATAATTGTAAGTTTCTTGTGGATTATTATAGGGACCAACTTTATTTACCCAAAGGGTAACTGGGTCATCTTGTTGATACTGCAGAAGAGACAAAGGAGTATCAACAAAAGTATCTTAAAAATTCATATCAAAATGCAGATACAAAAAAACAATAGAAAACCATTGGAGTTAGTAAAGGAAAAGTCTGCAGTACAGTTCCCACAGCACATACTATACTACACAACAACAATGAGTACACAGAAAGAATCTAGAAAAAACAACAGGGACAGCCCATCTTATATGATTTGTTTTTGAAAAATAAACAAGGATAGATCCTCAAAAAAAAGGAAAATGTTATTTACATAATTTCCCAATCAGATTGATGTTCCTTTTCTTATACGTACCACAACTCATCCCCCAATACCAAATTGAAACTGTTACTTCACTGACGCTTTTTAAAGGAAGGAAGGAATGCAACTTTTATTTGAACAACAATAGCATTTTGTGTCTTATTGTACAACAAGAAAATGAAGGAACAAAAAGTAGAAAGAGAATATGATAACCACTGAAGAAGTTCAGAAAGTTTTCTCTAGGTTTTTTCCTCCCTTAAATAAAAATACTTGACAAGCATCTCCCCAAAACTTCAGGAATACGGATCACAGGTGCAAATCGGATAGGCAATTGAGATTCATTTCTTGGAGTGCTAGTGGGTGACCCAGACCCCCTCGCCAAAATCTAATATAATCGACCAAACGAAAAGAGATTGACTGTCTCCAATGACGCAAATATGTTCTTGGCCGCTAAAGTCAAAGCATTCTACATAAGTCAACCAGTATAATTTCTTTATCCACAACTCCACATGAAAAACCTCTCAAAACACATCCTATCAGAACTAGATCCAACAAAAAAATTCCTTCTGATTGAAAGGTTACACAAACACCCAGTGACCTCAACATCCACTCAACTAGATCCAACATGTAGCAATAACAAAATCATGCGCCGCGAGTCATAATTCCAGAAACTTTAAAAAGCATACAAAAATGCATATCATATCACCATAAAAGAAACCCAGCATTAAAATACACCAGCAACTCTACAATCCCACTAACCTCCCTACAACCAAATTCGTATACTGCAACCAAAAATTTCTATCACATTGACAATAATAACACTCGCGATACAATCAACCCACCCGAGATCTCCCCCTCACAACAATGAATATTAGGTTCATGAGCTTGACTGCATAAGCAGAATTGAGCATATCAGTTACATTATCTCTCTCGCGATAAAATGCACCCATTAGGTTCATTGACTTAAGCAAAAAAAAATGAGCTAATTAGATTCATCAACGAGCAATAAAAACCCACTAAAATTCACAAATCAAAGTCCAAATCTTTCGGAAAAACGAACCAAACAAACAAACAGAAAAAATCAAACAATTAGGTTCGCATGAAGCTTAAGCAACAAAAAATTGAGCTAATCAGATGCAATAACCAGAGTCCTAATCTTCAAACAAATCACGAAAGCGTTACAAATCCCATAGATCTGAATCGGGAATTGAACAACAACAACAACAACAACAAAAACAAAACACGAACGTAATGAACAAGATCTACGAGTCGAATCAGCGAGTCATTGACTCGGCTAGGATTCGCAGTGGAAAGGTAGAGAGAGAGAGAGAGAGAGAGAGAGAGAGAATTTACCTTGTGATCTGACTCGGAGGCGAGTGATACGGAGGAGAGGTAAAGGAAGAGGAAGAGGAAGGAAAGGAAAGAGAGAGATCGGACGGTGGAGGACATGGGTGATGGCCGGAGAGAGACGGATCTGGGACGGTCCAGATTCTTCCTTTCCTAAAAGGGTCGCTCAAGCTCAAAGACTTTCCGTTTGCTTTGATTTTCTATTTATTTTTTTGTAAAAATTTTCTTTCCTTCCTGTGTGCTATATGCTAAAGCCACCCCCCCTTCCTTTTTAGAGTGGGTTTGTTTGAGTGTGTTTGTGTTTTGAGTGTGAATGACAAAGTTGAAGCCGTTTACTATAAAAATTCCCTTTTTTTTTTTCGGTTTTTATATATATGTTTTGTTGGGTATTTTATAGCCTCTTATAGGCCCAAGTTTTGTAATTTTAGGCCTTTGTTTCTTTTGGGTTAAAGACCTTTTGGGCAGGGTCATAATTCATGTATGATTGGGCCTTCTTTCAAGCCCATATTGTTTTACAAATCAACTACGAATATCTGGATGAATAGGCTCTATCCGACGGAATAAAAAAGTCTCGCTCTCTAAGCTAGAGCAAGTGAGCAAAAGAAAAGCTCTGTTGAGAGCAAGTATAAAACTGAATTTCTTTCACTGGGTGACTGAAGGGAGTTTGAGATGATTTCCCACTCCGAAAAGCATTAATGGAACTAATAACCTTCCTTTTTTGGTGTATCAAAAAAAAAAAAAAAAAAATTGGGTTCACCTTCGTATGTTTATCCTAAGAAAAAATAGTGGGTTTGGCAATCAGGCAAAGAGTAAAACTTAACACTTTGTTGCTTTGATCAATAAAATATAACAGTGTTGTCTTTTCCAAGAACAATTAAATTCAATGCATTCAAGTGTTTGAATTCAATAGTGTATGTGATTTAGTTTTTGGTAAAATATCAAGAGAAGGTGCATTTGGATGAGTCTCTTTTCATTAGCTTATACAATTTATTATGTAAAAATATAATTGTGCCTTGGAAAATATAATATTTTAAAAAATGATATAAGATTTGCTACAAGCCTAAAACCAACAATAGCAAAATGGCATGTGATCACTTGCTACGCTACACTTTGAAGTGATTTTATACAATTATTTTAAGTGAATTATGTGTACTACACGTGATGTCACGTGTCATCTTCCTATTATTCATGGTAGCTTTGTAGCCAAACTCTAACTTTTAAAACTAAGTGTACAATCCTTTTTTTTTTTTTTTTATCATGAAAATAAGCTGAATCAAATAAGCCTAGGTTGCAAAATTTTCATCAGTCAGATTAATTTATTCAATGGCAGCCGAAGCATTTAAAGAGTTTGCTACTTCGCTTCCTCGTAATTGGGTCTCTTACCTCAATTCATCCTCAAAATATGTCTGGGCCTAGTTAGGATGCTCATAGTTCATGCATAATTGGGCCTGTCACCCAATGTTTTTTTTCCCTATAGCCCAATTATGTAAGATTGAAAGAACCTTCTTGCACTATTTTCCCTTCTTATTTTTTTTCTATTCCTATCGCCCTCCATTTGTCCTTTGAAAATCGGGGCTAATTGACAAGAAATCAAGGAAGAATTTCCATGCCAGGTTTGAGTTGTTTTAATTCTTAAATTAAGTTAAATTAAAAAATATATAATTTAGCTGATGGAGCCCGCTACATTGGCAAAATATAACTATATTTATTTGTTTCCAAATTAACATTTTTCCAAAAAAAAAATTTTATTTTCTAAAAATTATCTCATTTTTTTTTTATATTTGGTAGCAACCTTAAAATGAGTTAGAAAATTATCTTTAAACTTCCCTTATTTATCTTAGCATGAAATAGAGTTGTTTTCTACTAAAATTTTATGGAAAAACAACTTTTATCTCATGCCAAACTAAATAAGGGAAGTCAAGTGATAGTTTTCTTTTAAGAGAGATGCTACATCTACAATAATTTTATAATATTTTTACAACAAATCACAGGTAATTAGTTGTTATTGGTTCAAATTTAAAACTAATACTAAGATTACTTTTTTGCCCCAATAATAACAACCAGTAACAACCTGCCACTTAGAATTTGTTATAAAAATATTGTAAAATTGTTGTAGATATATCATTTCTCTTCTTTTAATATATATTTGGCAATATATATATTTGGCAATATAAAATCAAGTCGTAATTGTTTTTCCTAGTTAGTATTGATAAATTCATTCCACAACAAAGGAACCAAATTCCGTCTTCCTTATCTGAATTTAGGCATGATTAAGTAAGAGCCCATTCAAGAGTCAACATAGTTGAGTCAATGTATAGCAAGTTTACTCATTTCAATTTCCTACAAAAAAACAAAAAAGATAGAGTCATTTCAACTTTCAATGGATGTGTTCACATTAGCATCATACTTGATATGTATTAAAATTAGAATTAATAAATAAATAAAATTTACTTATATTATAAAGAAGATATATTGTGTGACCGGTCAAGACTCAAGAGCAAGCAAACTTTAAACTTAAAATAAAATAATACAAATAGTCATCCCAATAGGCCTATCTATAGATTTATGGATCCATTCCTTCTTGCCAGTTGGCTAAAACCACCACCCATCTCAATATGACATTATGGAAAATTATTGAATCTTTTCAGGAATACTATAAATGCGTACTTTCCCTCTCACATAAATTGTGAGACCCACAATTATATAAGAGGAAAGCGTATACATTTATAGTACTCCGTAAGTATTTTATAATTACTTTGATGTGACCACCAACCCACAAATCTTTTCTTCCAATCAATTGGCCACTACAATCATCCTCAAAAGCAACAGCCACTTTCTTCCTTCAATCAGTATTTATTGTGCCCCACAGTTTACCATCACATTTAATGCTACTAAACAACATCTTATTTACCTATGAATTGGTACTTGTTGTCCTAACACACATCCCCCTATCTGAACTGAAGTGATGACTAGATGGCGAGTCTTGAGGGAAGGGCTTTCTCGCCATCTACCCATTGAACTGAAGTATGCAAAACTTTGATATTGTTACTTTGTCAATTTTTTACTTCACTATTTTTCCACCAGTTTAGTGATTGAAACCCTGGGCTGGCCAACCCTCAAGTTGTTTGGGACCAAATTTGTATTTCTCTTTGTTAGGTTGTAAGGTCAGGTTGTAAAGATTATTCAGACCCGTCAAATTCCTATTGTGGTTCTATAATCCCTTCGAAACTTTAGTCCCCACATGTATCATATGTCATATTGTCATTTGCATTACTTGTCAAAGATTCTCCAACATAAACTAGCCAACAACGACTCTCACTCATAAAATAGAATTATTATTTGCTAAACCAATCCAATTAAACAAAATGTTATGCTACAACTAACGTAATGATTAAAAGTGTCATTGATGTGATCTTCTTATGATGAAAATAAAGATTGCGTGGAGATTATGGAATGGATGGATCTAAATAAAACTATAGTAGTTGTGAGGTGGAGCCAAATTGATTGGTAGATCAAGTGTAAGAATACCCAAAAAGAAAATGTGCTTTACAGTTTGGTAATATAATCACAAATATGTAAATTGTCAATCAAAATGTTAGGCAGAGAAAGATGGTCGTGGACGCAAAAGCATGTGATATGGCCCATTGGCCCGCCATATAGCCCATGCTTTGCTACTATTCTCACTCAACTTGCATCTGTCATCTTCATCATCATCATCTCAAGCTTATTCTCGGATTGTTGACAAAAAGAAACCATGCATCTATGTCAACATCAGTAGACGGTTCTTGATCAAGGATACAGATTCGTAGAACAAAGGTGTGTGTTCTATCAATTATGAGAAAATACCTTTTGTAATAATATACATACTAAGCCATATATATATATATATATATTACAAAATAAATGAACGTGAGATAAAGAAGTATATAATTGACTAAACTAAACTTTCTACATGGGTAACTTGGGGACAAAATTGCCCTTTGCCCTTTTTTGGGCAAATTATATAGCTTTATGTCCCATTTCCCAAACTAATTAAGGAAATGTTCTTCTTTTAAAACTTGATTTGTGATAAATCGAGTTTTTAAAAAAAAAAAATTTCTAAAACTCTATAGCGGCGTTTTAAGGAGTCTATAGTGACATTTTAAAGACCTATAGTGGCGTTTTGTAACTCGACCTCAATGAAATTGAGTTATAGACAATTTTTTTTACCTATAACTCGATTGCATTGAGGTAGAGTTACAAAATACCACTATAGGTCCTTAAAACGTTACTATAGGCTCCTTAAAAACGTCATTATAGGACCTAACTTGATTTATCACAAATCGAGTTTTAAAAAATGAGTATTTCCCTAATTAGTTTGAGAAAATGAGCATAAAGCTATATAATTTGCCCGAAAAGGGCAAAGTGCAATTTTGTCGGGGTAACTTGGTGTACGTGTTATAAGATATGCCCTACATTTCATAAAACTTTATTTTTCTTCTATAAAACTTCATAATAGGAATAAACCACAGATCTAGTTGCTCTCCTTATTTGCCTATATTACTATAAACAAAAGTTTGGTTTTGTTTTTTTGTTTTGTATAATTTCCAATGACATCCTCCAATAAATATTATGCAAATATAGAAGAACTTTAATTTTAATTAAAGTAAATTATATATCTTATTTTAAATTTATTGATACTTTTTGGTGATAGAATTTTTTTTTTTTTTAATTATAGGAAATAGAGTTTTAGTTATAGAGCAGCATTTTAAATTTCTTGAAACTTTAAGAGGCTATTTGGTTCACTACTTTTCATGACTCAATTCTCTATTTCCATAACTCAATTCTCAAAAATGGTAGGACCTATAGCAAAATACTTATTTGGCTGCACAATTTTTTTGTTTCCATAACTCTGTTTTCATCTCTCAATTCTCTACTTTTTGAGTTATGAGTTGTGGAAACTGAAAACAACTTTTGGCTATTTTCAGTTTCCATAACTCATAACTCAATAGCATTTCTGTAAATAACACTACATGAAGGACCCACTGTCAGACTTTTAGACGTAACTTTTGACCTTTTTTTTTCTTCTTTCTTTACTAGTTCAATGCGTGCCTTTCATCTTTTCTTTTTCTTTTTCTTTTCTTTTTCCTTTCACACTAGCTTCTTCTTCTTCTTCCTTCACTAGGTTCGGTAATTTGATCTGGGTTTCTTTTTTTTCTTTCTTTACTGGGTTCAGTGCGTGCCTTTCTTCTTCTTTTTTTTTTCTTTTTCCTTTCACACTAACTTCTTGTTCTTCTTCCTTCATTGGGTTCGGTAATTTGATCTGGGTCTCTTTTTTCTTCTGCTTCTTCTTTCACTAGGTTCGGTGATCTGATCTGGGTTTTTTTTTAGCTTTTTTTATTCTTTTTCACTGGGTTCAGTGATACTGGGAAGACAAAAAAAAAAAAAAAAAAAATGTGATCTTCTTATGATGAAAATAAAGATTGCGTGGAGATTATGGAATGGATGGATCTAAATAAAACTATAGTAGTTGTGAGGTGGAGCCAAATTGATTGGTAGATCAAGTGTAAGAATACCCAAAAAGAAAATGTGCTTTACAGTTTGGTAATATAATCACAAATATGTAAATTGTCAATCAAAATGTTAGGCAGAGAAAGATGGTCGTGGACGCAAAAGCATGTGATATGGCCCATTGGCCCGCCATATAGCCCATGCTTTGCTACTATTCTCACTCAACTTGCATCTGTCATCATCATCATCATCATCTCAAGCTTATTCTCGGATTGTTGACAAAAAGAAACCATGCATCTATGTCAACATCAGTAGACGGTTCTTGATCAAGGATACAGATTCGTAGAACAAAGGTGTGTGTTCTATCAATTATGAGAAAATACCTTTTGTAATAATATACATACTAAGCCATATATATATATATATATATTACAAAATAAATGAACGTGAGATAAAGAAGTATATAATTGACTAAACTAAACTTTCTACATGGGTAACTTGGGGACAAAATTGCCCTTTGCCCTTTTTTGGGCAAATTATATAGCTTTATGTCCCATTTCCCAAACTAATTAAGGAAATGTTCTTCTTTTAAAACTTGATTTGTGATAAATCGAGTTTTTAAAAAAAAAAAAATTCTAAAACTCTATAGCGGCGTTTTAAGGAGTCTATAGTGACATTTTAAAGACCTATAGTGGCGTTTTGTAACTCGACCTCAATGAAATTGAGTTATAGACAATTTTTTTTACCTATAACTCGATTGCATTGAGGTAGAGTTACAAAATACCACTATAGGTCCTTAAAACGTTACTATAGGCTCCTTAAAAACGTCATTATAGGACCTAACTTGATTTATCACAAATCGAGTTTTAAAAAATGAGTATTTCCCTAATTAGTTTGAGAAAATGAGCATAAAGCTATATAATTTGCCCGAAAAGGGCAAAGTGCAATTTTGTCGGGGTAACTTGGTGTACGTGTTATAAGATATGCCCTACATTTCATAAAACTTTATTTTTCTTCTATAAAACTTCATAATAGGAATAAACCACAGATCTAGTTGCTCTCCTTATTTGCCTATATTACTATAAACAAAAGTTTGGTTTTGTTTTTTTGTTTTGTATAATTTCCAATGACATCCTCCAATAAATATTATGCAAATATAGAAGAACTTTAATTTTAATTAAAGTAAATTATATATCTTATTTTAAATTTATTGATACTTTTTGGTGATAGAATTTTTTTTTTTTTTAATTATAGGAAATAGAGTTTTAGTTATAGAGCAGCATTTTAAATTTCTTGAAACTTTAAGAGGCTATTTGGTTCACTACTTTTCATGACTCAATTCTCTATTTCCATAACTCAATTCTCAAAAATGGTAGGACCTATAGCAAAATACTTATTTGGCTGCACAATTTTTTTGTTTCCATAACTCTGTTTTCATCTCTCAATTCTCTACTTTTTGAGTTATGAGTTGTGGAAACTGAAAACAACTTTTGGCTATTTTCAGTTTCCATAACTCATAACTCAATAGCATTTCTGTAAATAACACTACATGAAGGACCCACTGTCAGACTTTTAGACGTAACTTTTGACCTTTTTTTTTCTTCTTTCTTTACTAGTTCAATGCGTGCCTTTCATCTTTTCTTTTTCTTTTTCTTTTCTTTTTCCTTTCACACTAGCTTCTTCTTCTTCTTCCTTCACTAGGTTCGGTAATTTGATCTGGGTTTCTTTTTTTTCTTTCTTTACTGGGTTCAGTGCGTGCCTTTCTTCTTCTTTTTTTTTTCTTTTTCCTTTCACACTAACTTCTTGTTCTTCTTCCTTCATTGGGTTCGGTAATTTGATCTGGGTCTCTTTTTTCTTCTGCTTCTTCTTTCACTAGGTTCGGTGATCTGATCTGGGTTTTTTTTTAGCTTTTTTTATTCTTTTTCACTGGGTTCAGTGATACTGGGAAGACAAAAAAAAAAAAAAAAACTGCACCGGGTGACAAGTATGGAGCCCACAAATAGTGTAAAAAATATTGAGTGATAGGAGTTAGGTGATGGTGTCCAAACAAGTGTATTATTTAAAGTGATGAACGATGGAAATTGAGTGAGGGAAATTGAGTGATGAAAAAATAGCAACCAAACAGCCTCTAAGCCGTTGAGTTTTACATAAAGTAGATGATCTTAAATTCTTACTAATTAGTAAGTCTCTAGGTATTTGGGTATCAGAATTGAAACTAAAGTAAACTATCCTATAATTAATGAGCCACATTTCAAGAGCACATATGAAGAGCTTATTATATGAGGTGTAGTACATACACTAAGACCATTGTGGGCTTTGTCCCACATTTTTAATGAGCTATAACCTATAAGAAGTTGGATGTTGGCTTTATAAGTGTCTAAACTACCCTAAGAGTTAGAGTATTCATTTTGGGGTAGACCTAAAATTTATACTTAAAGTCTTTGTTTACGCCACCCATTATCCTTACAATTGGGACAACCTTAGGACCCAAATTTTTGTAATATAATATATGATAATATGACTTCCAATAAATCTATCCAAGTTAATGTTTGATGATAACTTGACCTAAGAACAAGGTTTTCTTTTTTGAAACAAACACACACAAAGGAAAAGAAATGGACAAGGTTATATAGTACTCAAAATTTTATTTGGAGATTTTTTTTTTTTTTGACAATTAGAAATGAAAAATTGGGGCTTATAGTTTGATACTTTGATTGGTAGCTTGCTACTTAACTTAGAAGGAAACAAATTATTAAAAAAAAAAAAAAAACTTCATGCTCACGCCGTCAAATATAACATTGCACTACATTAATACCAAATTTGTCCGTAATCTAAGCATAATCCTTCAAACAGAAGTAACATGATATGATATCTATAGAATTCCAAAACAATTGCCTAATAAAAGTGAGTGATTCTTCCTAAAAATAAAGGTGAGAGATTCATGGCATACATAATAATAATAATCATTTTTTTAAAAGAAAATAATAATAATAATTACAACCATTTTACCAAAAAATTAATTATAATCGTATATATATTTTTTAGAGAATTTCAAACTATAACGTTTCACTTCTGATGATATCATCAGACCAATATATCAATTGATTTTTTATATAAGCAGAGATTGAATCTCAAATTTCTTATTCAACCATCAAACTACTAAAAATTTACCAATTAAATTAACTGGAACTAACATATTAATTATATCTTTTAGTATGTAATATGTCGAATTCTGCTTAATAAAATTATTATTATGAAGCTGTACCTTCTCCCAAAATTATTTTTTGAAGCCGTACACCCACCTATGAAACCGTACACTTTGACACCTATTATAGGATGAAATGTGACCATTGATAATGGAATATAATAATTCATCTGACCGTAATTTATATCATGATTTAAAAAATATAATTTATATCCATATCTGTAGGCTATATATAAAAAAATTTAAAATGTTTAACTTTTGATTAGCTTCATAATATTTTACTATAAAAGTTTTAGAGGTCTTACAATTTTATATATGATTATTGTAGGAGTATTGGGCCCAGAAGCTCATTATCTATGTATATATTAAGCCTGGAGCCCAATCTAAGCACGTGAAGTCATTCGAGAATGAGTAAACATTGTCAGAGAAGTTCGTGTTAGTAAATGAGAAAGTTAGTTTTTGTCATAAGGGCCGGTAAAGGTGGTCTAAGGATGAATGCCTCCTCGACTAACCAAAGCCGAAGTCCGAAGGGGTGGTTTGTCATTCAGGAGAATGTTCTAGAAAATTCTATTGATATAAATAAACATTACATAAATATAGGACAGGAGAGAGTCCTAAAATATCTAAGTAGAAAGCTGCTGTCATCGCATTGAATGCTCTACAACTAACTCTTTAGTCGTATTAATGTAAAAGTAATACCTGAACAGTGGTTTTTAGCATTACAGCTACTACACAAAGACTTCAAGAAGGTGTTGATGGGATAAGTATCAACACTAACTGTCTGGCCTGCACGTGAAGGTTAGAAATGAAAGAAGAAGATAATATAAAAGAAGAAGGAGTCAATGAGAGAAGGGGATCGAGAAACTAAGAGAAAAGCACTATAGCAATCAAGAACTGAATTTGTAATCAAATTTGAGAGATATATTTATGAATTGATTTCCTCGAACTTTGTCGATAACAATTTTCTTTAATTCAAATTAGTATATCTTTATTTTCTTGTCATCCGAAATCATTTTACTTGTTGTCCAACTCATTAAAACTCATTTTTCCAACTGACTCTCTACAGATTCATTGTATTAGGTTTTTTGAGACTAAGTTCATCCATCACTTGGGCTAGGGACCCAAATTGCGTCCTTACAATTATTATAATATAATATATTTTTAATTGAGTTTAAATTGTATTTTTTATAAGATTCCATTCTTTATTTAAACACTCTATTAAAATCTGTTGATATCATTTATTTAATTAGTACAATAGATAGTTTTATATAGAAACATAATTGTTATAACAGTTGTTCTTCTAAAAAAATATAATAATTATAACAAATGCCAATTAATAACTATCATAATTATCGATTTTATATTAAGACAAATAATCTAATAGAGAAAAAAAAAATCAAACTTGATTTAATTTAAATGTGCATGGGTTACTAAATAGTAAATACCAACTAATATAATATAAAATGAAAATTTTTATTTTGTTAATTTTCCTCAATTTGTCACACAAGTTTTCAAAACTCACATTTTTATCTCATTATTCTAATATTATATATATATATTAATTGAGTTTAAATTTTCTAAGAATCCCTTTTAAACCCGTTATACACTCTATTAAAATCTTGTTACATCATATTTTATTTAAATAGTAACAATAAATAATTATATACACAAAGGCAATTATAATAAATAATAGATACTTATCAATAACTATCAATACTCAATACTTATCAAACTCCATAATTAGAAAAAATAAAACAGAAAAAAAAAAAGGGATCACATTCTATTAAATATTATTATACATTACACAAATCACTCACTAATAATTATTTATGGTACCCAATAAAAATAGAAGGAATATATACATAAATACATATATATATATATATATATTTTTTTTTTTTTTAGTTTTGAGAATCAAAATTTTTATTTTACTTTTATTTTTGAGAAGAAGTTTTTTTTTTTTGGATTGATTTGAGAAGAAGTTTTGAGAATCAAAAAAGTACTACTAATACATTGGGCAATCCCTCATTAGCATTATGATAATCACCCCGCCGATAGGCGCGTGTACCGCATTTCCCGTCCAGATAATCCCGCTAGGCGCGTGTTCCCCCATCTCTATATTCCGCGTGTTTTACACGCGCTATCTCTCTCTCTCTCTCTCTCTCTCTCTCTCTCTCCGAGGTTGTTTCTTATTAGTATTTGTTGTCCTATACATATACATAATAGGGTTCTTACTTAAGGACACCTTAAAAACATTACGCACACAATTACAGTTTCGAATCTCTCTCTCTCTCTCTCTGATTCTTTGCTTTGCTTCGCTTCTAATCCACACTCTCTCTCTCTCTCTCTCTCTCTCTCTCTCTTTCTTATATTCCCAAATTAATTTTAGTCTCTAAAATCAAACACCATTGCCACCCAATTTTCTTCTTGAGCTCAAAACCATGAATTAAGCCTCAATTTTTTGAAAAAAAATTCCAAATTTGAAATTAGGGTTTGTGAATACAATTATAATCACTGGGTTTGATTGAAGAGAGAGAAAAAAAATGGAAAAGTACGAGCTTGTGAAGGATATAGGTGCTGGGAATTTCGGGGTGGCTAGGCTTATGAGGAACAAAGAGACCAAAGAACTCGTTGCCATGAAATACATCGAGCGTGGTCACAAGGTACGTGCTTTTTTTTTTTCCAATTCATAAAATTGAAAAATATAAAATACCCATGTTAGATTTTGCCTCAAAATTCTAGATTTTTTTGCTTTTGCAAAACAAACCAGAAGTTTGGTTTTTTAGACCAAAAGGAACAACCCAATATAACTTCACTTCTGTGTGTATGTGTTTAGTGTCATATATTTTGTCTACGGCTCGGAAAAAGAGGAGGGTTGAGCTAGGTTGACGGCCACTCTATTATGAATAGATCCACCCTATAATTCATGTGGCCGATCCCAAAAAGTCTTGGGACTAATGCTTGGTTGTCGTTGTATAATTTCACTGTATGTGTATGTGTTTGTATAGCTTCTGTTTGGTTGTTTTATTTGCTTGTTTGGTTGTAGATTGATGAGAATGTGGCTAGAGAAATCATAAATCACAGATCCCTTCGCCATCCCAACATAATTCGATTCAAGGAGGTTTGTCTGCTTGTTGCACTTTTGCTTTTTATGAATAAATATATATATATATATGTGGGTTTTGTTTGAGTACATAGGATAAGTTTGGATTCTATCATAATTATTTTCAGTGGTGAAATTTGGGGTGTTTTTTGGATTCGTAGGTGGTTTTGACTCCGACCCATCTTGCCATCGTGATGGAGTATGCTGCGGGTGGAGAGCTATTTGAGCGAATTTGCTCTGCTGGAAGGTTTAGTGAAGATGAGGTTTGATCATTGTTCTTGACTGATAGCAAGCTCCATCTTTGTAAATTTCTGGTTTTGTGATTGTGGGTTTGTAGTATCATGTTTGTTTGCTGAGAATGTGTAGGAAAAGAATATAAAAATATTCCCCTTTAGTTTCAATGCTATGAATAAAATTCACGTATTTTCCTTTGCATCTTATCAGGCCAGATATTTTTTCCAGCAGCTTATATCGGGAGTTTGCTACTGTCACTCTATGGTAATAAATACAAAGATATTTAGAGTTATTTCTTTTTCCTTTCTCTGCTTGGTTTTGACTTTTCCTTTAATTTACTTTGTTCTGAAGCAAATATGCCATAGAGATTTGAAGCTGGAGAACACCTTATTGGATGGAAGCCCTGCTCCACGTCTGAAGATTTGTGATTTTGGTTATTCAAAGGTTTAATTACAGATTCAACTTGGTATGGGAAGTTTTTCTCTTGGGTATGTGTGAAATTTTTTTCCTCTGATTAGTTTTATTTGTGCAGTCATCTCTTCTGCATTCAAGACCCAAGTCAACTGTCGGAACTCCAGCATATATTGCACCCGAGGTTCTTTCTCGGAGAGAGTATGATGGCAAGGTTTGTTGTCCCCTTACATCGTGCATTAACCCTTGTTGCATGCCTCTTTTTTTTTTTCTTTTCTTTTTTGTGTTAATAAGTCGGATTTGGATTTGCTTTGTCTTTAGATGATTCATGCATTCTAATTCTAGGCAACTGAGACAATTCAATAACAATGTGTGGTTATGTGTTGAAAAGTTTCCCTTTAAACTTATAAAAATTTAATATTTGTTTGAGCTAGAATGGTGTTTTAAGGACTGGGATTTATATCACTGCTTTGATGAGTCAAAGCCTGAAAGAATACAATGGAAGTTGTAAGATATATGTCATGCTCTTTCTTTGGTTATAGTCAGCCCAAAACCCTAAAGGAACCCACTACCCAGTTACTTTAGCCCTGTAACTAAAGCATAAAAAAACCATTATAATGTACTTTCTGCTATCTGCAGATGCCCCTGACCCAATAATGAAAGTAATAATAATACAAGTTAATTTCTCCTGGCACTATTTTCATTTAAACGAATTATTTATACAAGTTTCACCAACTAGTAACCTCTTGAACAAGGCTGAATATTTCAGCACCATAACGCTAAAGCTTGTGCAGTCTTGTCTACATTCCTTCAAAATAAATAAGCAAACAAAATGCAGCTGTGTACACTTCAGCATTTTTGGAGAATGGTTATATGAAAGAATCGGTAAATTTGATAATTGAGGCACTTTGCTGACTACATTAGTATTTATCTATAAGGAATTTATTGATATGCTACAGACTAGCATGATAAACATTTACATTTGGCAAATCCTGTTTCCCATCAACCTTTCAGCTGAACCATTTTCCTTCAAACTTGCTCCATATCATATCCAGATTACATTCTGCTTTGAAGGCCTGATGCATGAGCCTTGTGCTGAGCATCTTAACCATTGAGTTTCTGCTTGCCCGTGTTCTTGTTTAAGTAAATTATAAATCACCTATTGCTCCCACAACTTTGATTTTTTTAGAAGAGGAGGGCACCACCCATATGAAGCAACAAATAATAATGCATTTAGTTAAAAGCATTAAGGACTATGGTCATGATCTTTGTGTATTTCAATGAAAAGGCAATAGCAGAGTACATAATGAAGTTTGCCACCTGGCGTCCCTTCCCCCACCTATGCCATTTGTGTCTCCTTTAAGTCCCCCTGGCGGGCTGGTGGAGTCATATGTGATCCTTTTTATGTTTACTTCTTTTGTTTCTGGCATATAGTTTTGCCTGTCAATGCGTTATAGAAATTGTTGATTTTAAATTTTTAATAGAAAAATATCCCACCATAGTTATGGATCAATTAAGGCCATCCTTTTTGTCATCAAATATTTGCTTTAGTCACTACAAAGCCCACTCACATATTAGACACTTTCAGAAGGCAAACATTCAAACTCTTCTCCAGCCTGTGAAGTACAAAAAGTTGTTAAACTATGTTCTGCTCTCTTGCTTGACAAGTATCTTTGTTTATTTATTTTGTGTGTGCAAAGGATATAATATCATTTACTTTGCTGGTCATATATAATTTTTTTTTTTTGTTTGTTTAGTTGGCAGATGTATGGTCATGCGGAGTGACTCTGTATGTTATGCTGGTGGGAGCATACCCATTTGAAGATCCACAAGACCCTAAGAATTTCAGGAAAACCATTAATGTAATATATCTTCATTTTGGCCGTCCTTAATATTTATAAGTTTCTTATTTGAGCAGTTGAATAGCTTCTTTTATCATTCTTATGCAGCGAATAATGGCTGTTCAATACAAGATACCCGACTATGTTCACATATCTCAAGAATGTAAACATCTCCTTTCACGCATTTTCGTTGCAAGTCCTTCAAGGGTACGTATGAGACTGAGTTGCTGATCTTTGCTAAGAAATTTGATCTACTTAATTGGAAAGACATGAATGACATCAAACTATTTTGTATTCATACTTTGTTCTCAAACACTGCTTTTTTCCCCCTTAAAATAAATCTGAAATGTATTGAGAAAATTTGAGGTTTTAGTTTCTTGAAAAATTCTGCCCTTCTAGGAACAGAAACATTTCTCTCTCTGACATAAGACAAAACCAGAACTTGATGCAATGTGAAAAAATTAAAGAACAACAATAAGAATAACCTAGGAGTCAGCACCTAAGATTGCTTGGAGTTAGTACCTAATGGGATAGAATACCTAGGAATCAGCACCGAGGAAATAACTCCAAGAGAAACAAGCAAACTGTGAACTTCGTTCCTCCATAGAAAACCTGAATCCTAATTCTAGTTGACTAAGGAAACTTAATTCTAAATGACTTGGTTTAATCCATTTGTTGAATTACAAAAGTACCCTTGACTATAGGATATTAAATAAGATACTAATTAACCTAATTAACTACTAAGAACCTAAAACCCTTCATCACATTAAAAATCAGGTCTGCTTGTATTGTGCCTTTTTGGTATTTCTTTAGAGACAAGCATGTGGCTGTTCCATTTGATCAAACTATACTGAGAATAATCCAAGATCATTTGAAGTGCACAGTGTGCATCTAATTTTTTTTTTTTTTTTTTTTAAAAGATGCTCAATTTTTCTTTTTTTAAAAGTTATATAACTTAACAGGCACAAGTATGGTGTGTAGGACTTGTTTTATGGAGTATAGGAGAGATATTGTTGTCTAACATGAGTAAGAGAGACATGGCTCCTATGTGGGAATAATTGTTTTATTTGGTCCATGTTCTTGATCATTTTATTGTTATTGATGAAGTGCCCTGTCGCCCATGTTGATGTCATTCATCATTTATGATAAATATATTGAGAAATTATGGTTTATACTTTATATCATGTTTGCTTTCTTTCCTTTTATTTTTTCTTTTCTTCTTCTTTTCAGAGGATCACTATTAAAGATATCAAGAGCCACCCGTGGTTTCTGAAGAACTTGCCAAGGGAGCTAACAGAACCAGCTCAAGCACTGTACTACAAGAAAGAAAATCCAAGCTTTTCCCTCCAAAGTGCTCAAGATATAACAAAAATTGTTGAAGAGGCCAGAATTCCTCCACCAGCTTCCCGATCGGTTGGAGGCTTTGGCTGGGGAGGAGAAGAAGATGGTGATGCCAAGGAAGATGATGCTGCAGCTGAGGACGAAGAAGAAGATGAATATGAAAAGAAAGTCAAGGAGGCACAGGAAAATGGAGATGTTCAAGTCAGTTGAGGACCTACTCTATTGCTTCTTAATTATTAGAGACCTAAAGAGTTTTGGTTCTTGAATATCTCTTGATTTCAGAATGGTTTTGTGTTGTATAAAATTCAGTTTTCTACTCAGCACATGGTGTTGAATAAATGTTTGTAAATTTATAGTTGTCGTAAAGTCTGAATTTAAATTTTATCTTCGAGTATATTAGGCTTTTAAACACCCCCCCTTTTTTTCAAAAAAACAGGTTTAGTATTTTGTTTACTTCCCCCCCTTCTCTACTGGGGTTTGGAGAGGGGGGAAGGGGTTGAGCTGTAAGGTTAACCTTAAAGGTTTTGTTTGGTCTGCAGGTTCTACCAAAGAACCTGAAATTGTTGTAAGACTATTTAACTCCCATAAGTTGAATGTAAGGATGCTTGGCTGTTAAAAGTAACTACTTCGATAAAAATCTGTTAGTATATGCCAATTGAAAAGTATAATGTTTATCTGTTGTGGACTTTGAATTCCAGGATACGCTATACCAACAAATGAATTGATGCATGATTTATTGAAAGAAAAAGGACCCCTAATATAAATCAAAGCAATGAATTGAGCTTTAGAAAGCCACTTTGCGCATCAGCCAAACCCCAAATAATTATCTTATTTTGTGTGAAATTTACAAAATGTGAGAAGACTGGTGCATAAGATACATTCTTATTAATAGAGAGGGAAGTTTTTTGATTTGAGATGAAATTATACTCAACCTTAATATAAGTGTGTAAAGCTCTTTCTTGAAAACTTAAATTCCAGTTCTTACCTCTCACCTCACATGCATTTACACTTGTAGAGTAACTACGCAAATGTTGCGTGGTAAGAGAGGGAAGTCCTGGACATTTTGGAGAACACTCGGTGAACTAAATAACTAAAGAATAAAAGGCACTACTTGAGACCTCAAGCTTATCTATCTGTTTGGTTGTAAATAGAAAATTACTCTTTTTTACAGCCAGTTAAAATATATGAACTTTCCTCCATCTGACTAATTTTTCTTCTTCATGGTGGATCATTGATGTTACAATACGTTATTTTCTTTAGCTATCAACTTTTGGCAAAATGACCCCAAAAAAAGAAGAAATAGTGGAAGATGGGAAATATTCTCCCGACCATGCCTGCCAGTTGCAAGGCAATGAAAGAAAGAAAGTGACTTGGAAATAAAGAAGGATCTTTAGTCTTGGGTCTTTCCTTTACTAGTCGTTATGGTCGTCCTAGTTAACGTGTCGTTGTGGTCGTCCTAGTTAACGTCAGACCTTGTGTTTGGCATGACGTGTGGTGTTAAAGAGACATTAATTGCATGGCATGGCGTGTTGACGTGTCTTTTTGGGAAAAAAAGAGAGACATTAATGGCCATAAATAATGCCGTTTGATTTGGTGGAAGAAATTCTGTATCGTTTGATTTTGAATCATTTTTAGTATTGTACTTTATAGTGTGATTTAGTTAAAATCATAACTGTATTACATGTAGGGAGTGTCCACGGGTTGGTTCGGGTCGGATTTATGCCCAACTCGCAACCGACCTGCTTACATCGGGTGGACGATTGGACAACCCGCCGCCGACCTCCAACGTCCTTGGGTCAAGTCGGATCGGTCTCCGATGAATGACAGTCGGGTCGGACGGCCTCGACACTGAGGTAAACCACTGAATCTTCGCCGGATTGAAGATCAAAACCACCACACAAGCCCAGATTTCAGAGAAAATTACAAGATCTAAGCAAAAATTGACGCAAAAAGCACTATATCAAGCCCAAATTTCAGCAAAAGCACCACATCAAGCAAGAATCGAAGCAAAAATCAAGCCCAAATTTGAGAAAAATCAAAGCAAAAGCACCATATCAAGCCGGATCTAAGTAAAAATCAAGCAAAATCTGAGCAAATCTTTCATCTCACCGCCGGATTTAAGCAAGAAAACCAAGATCTTCACCGGATCTAAAGAGAAAACCAAGATCTGAGCACAATCGAACCAAAAACTACCAAACTTCTCACCGAAATATCAATGAATCTAAACAGATCTGGGTAAAACCGGTGTTCTTTCTTCTGTTTCGTCGGTCGGATCGGGTATATCGGGTTTTGATGAAGAAAACCTGCCATCCGACCCGCCTAAATCGGTTTTCAGTGGCGGAGACCCGTCACCGGCGTTGGGTCGGCCGGGTTTCGGGTCGGCCCGGGAGGTTTGGGCGGGTGGGTTGGTTTCTGGGTTCTAATGGACACCCCTAATTACATGTGCGGTTTAGAGTTTAACCAAAATTATAACTGCACTGTATTTCATTTTTGCGGTCACATGTGTAGCATAATGTATAAAATGTGATTTGAACGATTTGAAATTGGTATATTTTTCAAATTTTGGATTTTTCCTACTCAACTCAAAACTAATTTTTCCCTTTGTTTTGAGCCAAGTTTTAAACTATTGAACTAGTTTTTCTTTATTTTGGGCTGACTTTCCTAATCAACACTTGTTAGCTTATCAAACTTTTTTTTTTAAACTAGGGTTATTAAACTATTAATAATATATTTAATATTAAAAATAAATAAATTAATTAATATATAAAGAGAGTACAGTGCAATCCGATTTGTGCGGTTTTCTTATTATAAAACCGCAAATCGCACTACACAATGTGGTGTGATATACTATTACTTGCAATACAGTGCAGTTATGCCATTTTGTAAGCGGTTTTTGTGCGGTTTTTGTGGTTTTGTGAACGCCTCTAGTTTGATATATTATTCTTGGCAAAATTTGAGTGGTTTAGGGCACTTCAACAAATGTGTTGTGCTTACAACGATGCTCCTATCAATGCTTTGATGAAATATGTGGCGTTTCAACAAATGTACTGTCTACAACGATAACCTTATTAAGGCATAAAACACATGGTATTACTCTTAAAATCACGTAAAATCGAAGAGCCGACCCTAGATACCATTTTCTATTCATCCAAAAAATAATATTAATAACTGTCATGAATTGACCTTCAACATGTAATTAATTCTGTTCCTATGGCTGTGCCAAAAGTCGAATATTATTTGCAATTTACCATTCTGGATTATTGCTCATGTAACAAAAATAAGCCCCTTGGTCAGTGCTGGTCTTCCACTAGAGGGAGCAGTTGACAAATTAATGAGTCTCTCTGAAGTTCTAAACTTCTCTGGATTTGCTTGTGATGGCTTAGGTTAATGTAGTTTTGGAATTTAAGATTTATAATTTTAGTGGATTATGGTCCAAATATCAATGGAAGATTTGGTAGGGAAAGGGAAAAGGTTTGATTTACTGTTCAAATAATGCTTTCCACTTTGGTAACAAAAAGTGCCCGTTGTACTAGCAACCTTTTCTGGTTGGATTTGTGGACTCTTGTCTATATATTTTCTACGTTCTTTTACCTAGCAAAATAATATTTATCATACTCCAAAGGCAGCAGCAGCAGCTTGCTTACAGGCTCTACACAGTTAAGCAACTGAAAAGCAACATATTCATCAAATTTTAGATGGACTATCCAAGCAAAACCCATAATAGTAATCCTCAAAAGCTAATTCATCTTTTACAAGTACAACATATGGTTGGCTCAAAGGCAACAACTTACCTATTGTCGATTGCAACAAAAACCATAGGGCAATCCATACAAGACCCTTATTAAAGATTATTGAAGGCCATGAAAGTATAATACAAACAGCATGTCCATTTGTGCCTTTCCCACATCAACTGTTCTCATTTGGACTAGAAGAACCAACTAAAGTAGTCAAGAAAACAAAAGGTCATCAAATGAACGTGATCGATCTCTTTTACCAATAGTATAATATTTTAATATAATTGAAAGATACCTTCAGCCCCAGAATCTCTCTACTGGTGTGATACCTTAAATCTGCAGAGCATGATCCAAACTAGCTTCAATTAGTTCTCTGCATTGACATTGACTCTGTTAGAATCGCATGCAACTTCCTAGTCTCTGTAAGAATACATTCCCTATCAAAAAGAGCTGAGACAACAGCTACTCCTTTCAGATTCGGCACACCAATTTCCATCACAGAACTTGCATTTGAAGCACCAATACCACCAATCGCAACCACAGGTAACTTAGAAGCTACACAAACAGTTTTCAACCCATCCAGACCAACAGTGAGATTGTTTTCCTTTGTATTAGTTGGATATACGCCACCACACCCAATGTAGTCAGCACCATCAATCCATGCCTGATGGGCTTGCTCGGGTGTCTTGCATGATACACCAATGATCTTATCAGGGCCAAGAAGAGTACGGGCCACACGAGCAGGCATGTCTGACTGACCAACATGCACACCATCAGCATCACAAGCAAGCGCAACATCAATGCGGTCATTTATCAGTAAAGGTACTCCATGTGAGTGGCATATTTTGAGACATGCCTTTGCTGCTTCCAAAAACTCCTGTGTTTCAGCATCCTTTTCCCTGATAAAGCAAGTCAAATAATGTCAATAACAAAAACATTGTGTTCATTAGCAAAATATCTTGCACAGACAACCTCCTTCATGGATAGGTCAAGCTAAGAAAGTATAAAACATTTAAATTCAAGGGAACCTCCTAAGCTCTTAGAAGAAAGTGAACAAATAACAATGCCATTTCCACTCAACAACTCAAGTTGAGAACATATAAGAGCAATAATGAAACATTTCAAATTTGTGTGCCACTGTTATAAATTCATTGAAATTAGAGTATAAGGCATCTTTTAGCTACTTGTGAAAATTTAAGATTACATTCTATAGTCAGAATTTGCAGCTGCAGCAATAACTGATGGTTTGAAGCTTGCTACTTAAATTAAAGAAGGGTTTAGTTTTTCCTCTTGGGAGGATGTAAGAGTGTGGAGCAGATCACAGAGTTCTTAAACCATAATAAAGCTAGCCAGCCAAACAGCCAATTGAATATTTTATTAAAAAAGAAAGCAAACTGTAGAAAGTCACATTATAGTTGATATACTTTGCTCAACTAATCACATCCTAGATCTAGATAATTTCTTTTGTGAAGTGAAAATTTTCTGAATTAGTAAACCAAACTGAGGTTTAACAAATCACTTGGAAATCTTTTTTTTTTTTTTTTTTTTTTTTTTGAGAAACAAAATCACTTGTAAATCTAAATAAAATAACTTTTTAAGTTCAAACCAAACTGAGGTTTAACAAATCACTTGGAAATCTTTTTTTTTTTTTTTTTTTTTTTTTTGAGAAACAAAATCACTTGTAAATCTAAATAAAATAACTTTTTAAGTTCAAGTCACACTCAATATAACTTTTTCTCAATGTCACACCACTAGATGAATACTTTTAACAAATGAACTGCCAGATTACATTGTTCCATTGCCTTTTATGCTAGCAAAATATCAAGATGATTAAAGATTAAGAACTATTTCATCTATAACATGTTCTAATTTTTTTTTTTTTTTAAATTATGCGAAAAAAATATAATCTTAAACAATGTATGATTAATATGAAATTTGACATGCATCTTAAATACAAAGAGAACTTGTAATTTAACAATGAGATTGTCAAACATTTGATAGTTATTGAGTTTTTTTTTTTTGCTGAAGATAGTTATTGAGTTGTGTAACATTAACAAAGAGTTATGCTAAGTATAACTTAAAACCCCTTCCCCCATCTTTTTTTTTTCTTTGCTAATTATTTTTGAAGGAAATGAATAGATGAAGGCTTTATAGATGTACCCTAAGCTAAGCCCAACCCTAAGCTAAGCTAAGACTGATTCCCATGAAGGCTTAAGAGGTCAAGAGGTGGTGTAACTTAAAGCTGATTTGTCATATATATAGCTTTTTTTTTTTTTTTTTTTTTACTACAACAGTATAGATTTTATTAATGCATTACAAAACACAATAAAAAAGCCACTAAGCAATACATCAGCCAATAGATTTTATTAATGCATTACAAAACACAATAAAACAGCCACTAAACGATACATCAACCAATAACAGATGACAGAGATCAAGTCCAAAAACAAATGTTCTCTCATATATATTGAAAAATGAGAGAGAGAGAGAGAGAGAGACTAATTGTAATTCTATTAAAAAAGTCAAGAACATGATTTGAAAGGGAGCAAGGCTAAATTGTAACTAATTGTATAAAATAAGTCAAGAACTAGATTTGAAGGGATTGTAGAATATTGCTGAAAATCCTTTGAGAAAACAGTTGGTATTCACATTTGTAAATTGGAAGGTATCACTAGGATTATTAATAAGCCTAAACTAGATAAGAATTAGGATGTGACTAGTTGCGAAAGTATATAGAGAGCAACAAACCTCAATTGAATAATGGTAGCACCTCCATCTATGGCAGCTTTAACAGCATCTGTAATGGAACGGCCCCACTTTTTATTCATCCTAGAGTCTGTAACACCATACAAGAACAAGTAACTTGGATTAAATCCCACTTGCCTGCAAGAATTTTGAACGTAACTCTGAAGCCTAAGTAGGTGGTCGAAGGGGCCTTGAGGCCCATTTCCAATGGCAATGTCTTTGCTGTAATCCAAAGCCGTCTTGATGTAGTGTTTAGCTACCTGTCAAAAGATGGTGAATAAGAACTGTATATGGATCCTCCATTTTATTTAAACTCTCTCTCTCTCTCTCTCTCTCTCATATACAAAACTCAGAAACAGCATCAACAATAAGGCATGACAGGGAAATAAAATTAAGCCGACGAACAACAATGTTCAAGCAAAATCCAAAAGGCCAAACACAATTCAGATTTATCTCTCTCTCTCTCTCTCTCTCTCTCAAACAAAACACAGACACACAGCATCAACAATAAGGCATGACAGGAAAATAAAATTAAGCTGACAAACATCAATGTTAAAGCAAAATCCAAAAGGCCAAACACATTTCAGATTTATTTGAAAAACATTTCATACATTCATTGCCAAACATTAATTCCACACAGCAAGTCTTGTCTCACTGGCTAGACCATAGAAAAAGATTAGAAACTAACAATGTTTCACTAATTCATAAAATGATGCTTGCTAAGTAGTGCTCAGCGTAGAAAATTCACTTGCAAACCAAAGTCCCTGCATCAATTAAGTAACAGAACTTGGAACTAGAAAACAAAAATTATGTACTCACCTTAACAGCTGGCAGCATTGAAGAGCCTTTTGCCAGCTCAGCCGCTATACATGATGCCAAGCTGCAACCAGTACCATGAGTGTTGCGAGTTTTAATGCGCAAAGAACGCAGCTCATGGAAGTCCTTACCTGCATAATCAATTATAAAAATTGAGTTTGTTATTAATATGAAATACTTGGACATATATTACATTAGAGGAAGCAAAATTACCATTAATTCTGAAGGATTCTAAGTAGTTTAAGCTTACCATCAAAGAAAATATCAACAGCATCCAATGAATCGGGGAGGTCACCACCTTTGACAAGTACATTTCTGAATTCCAAATTAACAGTTTGTGTAAAGTTTAAACACACTAATTTTTCAACTAAGACTAATTTTAGCTATTCCTTCCTAGCTCAAGCTAATGCATCCATTTTGTCAAAAAAGATTTGCCTTATGAAGCCAAAGCCCATGACATAAGCAAAATTAGCAAATAGAACTATGAAATTCAATTTCTTATGAGAAAAAAAATTAGTGCAGAACAACTTAAATGTTTTGGGTTGGTATTAATGTATTATTAGGTAATAATATTTCGTGCCCATCCCAGCAATAATGTGCAGATATGACAACTTGGTCCTTTGACTCATTTTGAATATTCAAGTATTACACCTGTTTGGCAGAGCATCACTTGGGATAGATAAATCTTTTCTGGTATGATTGATGTCCAGAAACATAAGAAAACTGTAATGTGCCCGTGTAGCTAGTTGTGAAATACAACAGTCAACTAATCAGGAGAGAGAGAGAACTAAAAATTCAAAAAGAATTTTCTAATAACTAACCGTGGGCCCATGTCATGCAACAGTTTTGCAGCAGAACGCATGTCAGCAACCGTTTCTAGTTGCTGACCACCAAGTAACGCAGATGCCTCTTTTAAATTTGGTGTGACTATATCAGCGATGGGAAGAAGCTGCTCTCTGCATTTGGGAACCAGAAAGCACAATTATCAATGACTTACAAAAGAGATGATTTTGGAAGGAAATAAAACAAACATGGGACTTCTTCCTTTCTTGAATGATTACTATGAATAAGATAATGCAATCATTTCTGATTCAAATTGGCATAGAATTAGAAAAGATGGAAAGCTTTGAGAGACAATGGAGATGTGTGAACATGTAAGGGGCAAAAAATAATGTCTATGCAGAGGACTTAGGTGAAAAAGAGAACACACTAACCGCAAAACACATAATTGAAAAGGTTGTCAAATTGGCTAATGTGGTTCACATAAAATTTGCAGAATCAGTTGGGAGAATCAATTTCACTTAATGTTACACAGAAAAGTTTAGCATACCTAAATCCAGCAAGAATGGAAGGACCAGCTAGTACATCTCCACTTGTAGATACCATAACAGGATCAACCACTAAAGCTGCCTTCATTGATAGGATTTAGTCAAATAAAAAGCCTCTAGAATTTTATCTAAAATATTCACCATTAATTACCGACACTACTTTATACCTCGAACTGGAAACTCCCTTAGACCTTGACTAAGAACATTGACAATGCCAATAGAGGGTAGCATGCCTGTCTTCACCTGAGTACATTTCACAACTATGTCAGAATCAATTTATTATTACTAAACTTAACAAAATCATATTTGAAATGATACTAATCAAACATTGAGCCAAATGTCAAGACATGTTAAGCGGAAACCCAAGCTGACCAACTAACCACATCCTACATCAAATTATCCAAAACGGCAAACTTTTTTTATTTTTTATTCTTCCATAGTATTATTTTTTGACAAGGAAAGACATTGCTATACAATCATTTGGAATTCTAGTGAGCAAAATTTTATTGAAAAGGACTACTTCATGCCAAAAGGGCACTAAGCAGCTAGAAAAGTACAAAGAAAAATCAAAACTATGTACAAGATAAAAGAGACTATAAAATCAGAAGGGAGTCAACTTATCCCTCTACTGTGTACCAAAAACAAAACCAAATAATTTTATTAAAACATTCAAGATTTAAGTGGCATAAAAGATAGTCATTCTAGTTTAAAATGATGAGGCAAATTAAATAGTCACACATAAGATTTAGAATAATCTAATAGACACAAACACGTGAGCTCCAATAATGATAAAAACAGGTCTTGACTCAGTACTTCCCACAAGATTGGCTTGGCATACGACTCATAGATCTAGTAGAAAGTAGAACTTACAGTAATCATTAATTCAGACTTACCACGTCAACTTGCATATCCGATAACACAGACTTAAGCTGCTCTGCCACGAAATCCTCAGGCACAACACTTACACCCTGACAATTGCAACAAAATTCACAAACACATGTGCAAGTCTGAGAACTGTCATATATAGGAAGACACCACATTATAAACCCTACATTCACTGAGATATATGGGGAGAACACAAAGAAATAAGACAGTTATAAACTTTTAGCTTTTAATTTTTTTATAAGACAAGTTGGTTTTTAATGTTGTTTTAATCTCTCAACAATTAAGCCAGAGATTTTCCATATCACGCTAAAGTAGAATTGAGCCTCTGTTTTTAACAGACCTATATAATAAAACAAAACATAATTTCCTTCCACAGAAACAAATGGAGCATAACTCAGAAAGACAATAACAAACAGCAACCTGAACCCCAACGGTGTTCTGTGCAGTGACAGCCGTTATCGCAGTGGAACAGTACACTCCTCGCGCTGCACAGGCCTTAAGATCAGCCTGGATTCCAGCACCAGCTCCCGAGTCAGAGCCAGCAACAGTTAGTACGTGGGGAATTTTCATCTTCTTAGAGTGATCACTAGTCATTGGAGCACTGTCTTCACGCATCTCCACAAAAATTCGCGTTTGTAAGCTACTGTTGATTCTTGAATTCGTAAACGGTAAGCTCAAACCCAAAGATTGTTGAAGCCCCTGTGGAGCACCCTGCAATAGGTTCAATGCCAAAAAATTTCAAAGAAAAGTTTCAGTCCAAACTCAAAACAAGTCTTCAATAAGTCTAGGGGCACAACAAATTTCACAACTACTGAGGTGGCAGTTTGTGATTGATGTGCAGTAAAAGTGATAACAGTGGTGGTCTCATGTGGAAGTAATGTATTATAAATCGCAATCTGCCACCTCAACAAGTAGTGAAATTTGTTACGTTTGTAGTATTGTTGATAAGTCCTAGGATACAATCCTTTGTTTGGTTCCCAAGAAACTAAGAGAAACCCTATTTTGTATTTTTATTTGTGGGGGTGAAATTTGATCCAAGTACAATTCTTTTCCCTCAAATTCAAAAGGTTGCAATTTAGTCCTAGAAAAATCTAAAAAGTATTAATTTCATCCCTCCATCCAACATGACATAAAATAAATGAACCAATCAAGAAATAGATACCTTTTAAATCTTTCCTTGATGAAATTTTTTTTGCAACCTTTTAAATTTCAGCCTTTTTTGATGTTCTTCAGTTTGGAACTATGTTCGAAAAGAGAAACCAATCCAATTAAGAACCCAAACAAAATAGGAATTGATAAATTACTAATTATCCCAAAAGCTACGACAAATTTAATCATTATTCTAACACTCCTCCTCAAAAGTAAGACCTGAAGCTTGTGATTTTTCAGCCTTTTTTAAATGAGAGGTAAAGTGGAGACAAGGTTCGAACTTTGAACTCAATACTATCTGCTAAGATACCATGACAGATAAATTACCCAATTGGCCAAAAAGCTATAGTTTTTAGGAAATGGTGAATTTAAATTTAATCATTTAACTATTATTCTAGTAAATTAATTGAGAAAACCCTTTGAGCAATTCACAGTTCAGAGTCAATCTTTCGTTTCGTTTTCCCACATTTTCTTAGCAACCAAACACAACAGTCTTACCACAAAACTCAACCCAGAAACCGTAATTCTACTACAATTCATGCAAGTCAATTCTCACTCGATATAAACGTGAACACTATCAATAACTTAATAACGTATTCTTCTTCTTCTTCTTCTTCATTTTTTAATATTTTCATGGAAAATTTTGATTCTTTTTTTTTTTTTTTTTTTTTCTGAGCAACCAAACGGAATTTAATAAATAAATAAAGATTTTGACAGAAGTATTTAAAATCAAATAGTTGAAATGGACAATTTAAATTTTAAAAAACAAAAGGAGAGAATGCGTTGTCGTGTTCTGTACCTTGTGGGAGACGAAGAGGCAAGAACTTGAGAGGCCCTGAGCGTAGGCCATGAAATAGGACCTGTTTTTTTGTAGGCTTGAAACAGTGAAAATCTATTATCTCGCACCTATTTTTTTTTGTTTATAATTGCTGACATGTACTGTTGTCATTGGAGTAAACTTTCTTAACATGGGTTCAAGTTTAGCTAACGAGTCTAAATAAATATTTTGGAGTTCAAACTCTGGTTATACGGAAAATTGGTTGATATCTTTAACTAGGTGATTTATTATGAAGTAGATTTAAAATTCTATCTTATCTATAAAAAAAGTCACTTTTATTTAAATTGTGCCAACTATTGAGAATTATGTTCGGTTTAAAACTGAAATTATAGTATTGTCCAATTATGATTGGTAATAGACACCGAGGCTTTGCAATATATTAGACCTATTGTTGTTTGTGTGGAATTTTTTATTTTATTATATATAAAAGAAAATGATGTCTCAATATTTGGTCATATTATTCAACGTCATATTTAAAATACACTCAAAAAATCTTATTAATTGATAATATGGTTGATTGAACCTAAGACTTTCAGATTTATATCACGCCCTAGACCAATGAGCCCACCACCCAGATCCCCCCGTGTAGGGATGACAATGGGGTTGGGATCAGGGCTGGGTTAGACCATGGGTGCCCCATCCAACGATCCTTTTTGGGGCAGGAAAAACACGTGTAGGGCAAATCAATTTTTAGGGGTGGGTTCAAAATGTTTCACTAATCATACTAAGATTGACAAGAAAAACATGAAATAAAAAGTAAAAGAGTGACCGTAAGAGTACTATGAGAGAATGTGAAACAAGTATTTTGGAAATGATAATGAAATATGTATTAAAGATTAATAAATTATTGTTAATATATGTACATAAATGATTAAATTATACTTAAAAAAAATTTTAAATATATGTTAAATAAAATATGTATATATATACATTAGGAATGGGGTGAGCAAAACTCATCTCCGCTCCGCTAAGCATATTTAATATTAACCAAATCAAGGTTAATTTGATGAATTACATACATAACATAAAGAATTAGCTAACCAAATAAGAGGTTTTTTTTTTTTGGATAATCAATCAAACCAGAGTTAATTTCATATAGATAACCAAAGTAATATCATAATTTGAGCATACAAAATGATAGTTTGAGTGTAGGTTGGTATTTTGGATAGGGTTGGGCTTGAATTTGAGTGTGTATCGGTATTTTAATTGAAAATGGGTTGGCTGGATTTTATTTGAGAGTGTGACTGTGTGAGCATGTTGGGCTAAGGTTGCTGGCTTTGTTAGTTGAGTGTGTGGGTTTGACAAAGTTGGGGCCCAAACTTTGTTAGATTGAATGTGGGCTTGTTTTGAGAGAGCTAGGTTCAAACCAATGGGTCACACGGGTTGGACTTAAGTTGAGAGCGGGCTGGATTTAAGTGTTGATTGGTATGTGGCTTGAGGTGGTAAATGTATTTGGCCTCTGTGCTGTTGCCGGGGATTTTTTTGGAAAGGTTGATTTGGAGTTTGAGGTGGTAAATGTATTTAGTTGCAAAAAATGGGAAAAAGGAAGGATTTTCATGTATTTTAGGGGTTATTACAGGAAATAGTTTTCTTTGAGCTTAATGAGGTAGCCAAAAGCTAGGTAAAAGAATGTATGTTAGAGAACTCACGTCAGTGAGTCTCAAATAAAAAAAGTGGACATATATACATATTTTAGCCCAAAAGGTACCCACATTAGTGACTGTAAAAATGTGTATATATACAATCTTGCTACAGTAATTGTGCATATATCCATAGTTACTGTTCATTTGCAAATGATTATTTTATTCCCACTTCATTACAGACTCATTTTATTCACCTTCTTCCTCAATTTTCTCTTATCCTTTGTCTTCTTCCTCTTTTTGTACAAAATTGCCGCCCTAACCCAATAACAAAACCACTGCTTGGCCCAACCTCAACCACCGGTCAAGGAAATATCACCCAAATACAAAAACCCCAAAACTAAAATTAACAACAATCCATTATAGAACCAAGCAAAACCTAGATGAAATCAAAACCCAAAATAACCAAAACCTAGATGAAATCAAATGAGGACCATGGCGATGCGACATCAAGTGGGAAGGGATCAGAGGTGCATGTAATGGGTTTAGATGGTTATGTTTGAATGCAGTTGAGAGTTTCAAGAATTATGTTGGGATCTAGAGAAAATGTTAATGAACCTACAAGCACAAAAAGAGATATGTCTCCAACATACTAGAGAGATTCAAGTGTTTTGCAGCATTTTAAATAATGATATGTTATTACTTAGAACGCGTGTTTTCTCTTGGCTCAAATCAGTCTCTTTGTACACTCTTAAAAGTGATTCATAACCAAATTTGTTTGAGGTGTTGACTTTACGCATTACAGCCACATATGCTGCCTGCAACCACAGCCCATTAGAATACTTGATAGGTATTGTAGACGAAGAAATTCTAGTGATTTAATTAATGCTTCTTCTTTTTTTACCAACCTTTCTTATGTCAGGATGGAGGAGTGGTGTATTTCTATCATCCAAGAATGCACAAAAACGTCTACTTGCTTCTTTTAGTGTCAAATCATGCCCAAACACAGCAAGGGCAGTCAAAACCTCTCCTCTCAACACTGCAGCTAGATGGCTCTCGCCTGTCTTAGGCTCCCATCCAAGCTTACTGCAAAATAAATTCAAACATTGAACAAAAATAAATGAATAATGATATATATATTAAAAAGAAAAAAAAGAAAAAAAAAAAGAAAAAAGCTAATCTTGCTCAAAGTTTTTTTTGAAAGCAATACTACTAAGCTATAAGCCTCTTTACATTGCTCAAAGTTTTTGAGTGCTCATTATATTTGTCAGTGATACACATTGGGTATATTTCGATAGTTACAACAAAAAAGGGAGGGGGATTTGAACCTTGGTTCTCCTTATAAATAAGAGCAAGCAATGCTACTTAGCTATAAGGTTCTTGGCCTTGCTCAACGTTTTGAGTGCTCATTATTTGGGTCAGTGATACACTAGGTTTCTATTAGCATGTAAGGTTTGATATAAATTGTTGGTGGTCTGCAACCATCAAGTCAAAGATACCTTCCCTAAACTTTTTCAAACATCCTACATGCTTCCTTATTCCTTAGATAGTTTTATACATATTACATTAGCAACTTTAGATAATTATTAATATGTATGACAATTTTTTAACTAAGATATATAGAATATCTCCAAATAAAAGAAATAAATATTACTGTTAGAGATATATATTAGTCATATTAGCCCAATGTAATAGGCCCAAACCCACTCCTGCTTGTACTAGTAGTCTAGGGTTTAGTCGCCTATATATACTCATGTTAGGGTTCATTGTAACACAAGTTTTGTACTACACTCTTATACAATAAAGATGTAGCCCTTAAGGGATTCCTACGTGGATGTAGGCCGTCAAGGCTGAACCACGTAACTCTCGTGTTCTCAGTGTTCCTATTCTATACTTCCTCTTCCGCATCCACTCTAGCATACACAACATGGTATATCACATCGCGTTGCTAATAATATTGTCTATTTAACATGGTATCAGAGCCAAATTTCGTTCTTGGCATCAAACAAACATCTCTAGTAAGCAAAGAAGATTATCACGTGCACACCGCCACCAGAAGTCAAACATGCTTATCTGCTGGATTTAAAATCCACAACATCTCGCAGCCACCGTGGCTCAGTGCTGTGTCCAAGATCCACAAACTCAAGCATACCCGTGACATTAATATCAGATCTGTGCAAATCGAGGCTTCACCTGATGAAACCAACCATACAGACGTGCTCCACAGCCTCTCGCGATCAAAACCCAAGAAGTTGGTCTCCCCAAAACAGCTCACGCGTCCTTACGCGCTCCGTTGTTGCGGCGTAGTTATCCACGCGCTGCCTCAGATTCCTTAGGAGCAGATCCTCCTCCAGCAACACGCGCCGCCATGATGGCCTCGTAGCTCGTCGATCTGCCAAACCCAGAAGTCCGAGCATCAATCTCCTTCACATGCGCTCACACGTGCCTGCCGGAGTTCAGCACACGCTGGTGGAATTCCCGCACATGCAACATGCGCCTTAAAACTTCTGCTGATGTCATCTGACGTCACCAGATGACGTCATCACTCCACGTCAGCAGCCACGCAGCACGTCCACATCAGCCCTAGTCCACGTCAGCGACACGTCATAGAATGACGTCAGTAGCTTTGCTACCCGATCTGTGACCTGACCCGAAAACCCGGAACCGACCCGGACCAGTATCAGTTGACTTTGACCCTGGACCAGTTGACTTTGACTTTTTACGTTGACCTTTTAACCAAAAGTCAAAATTTTCGAAAGGGCTTGTCTTGCTCAGTTTTTAGCGTAGATTCTAATTTTGGACTCCGTTTCTTCATTTGAAACTCCAAAATTGGTGAATTGGCACATTCTTCATTGTGGTTTCTTCAAAGGCATTCTTCAAGGCATCTCCAAGTGATCTTCTCATACTTATCCAACCTCAAGCCTTCATCAAGTTTCCGCATTGAGTTTGAGGGAGGGTGTTAGAGATATATATTAGTCATATTAGCCCAATGTAATAGGCCCAAGCCCACTCCTGCTTGTAATAGGCCCACTTCTATAGACAACAGATATGTTGTCTCCACAATCCCAAGACCCAACTACCAAAGACCAACCCAATGCCAACCCAGTTATAGTTCAGCCTTAGCATCCCTTCCTTCTAGGATAGTCACCCCATACACAGTAGAAGACCCTTTTGGCCCCATAGTACCCCAAAAGCCTTCTTACCAATCTAGGAAATCAAGCTCTCCCCATATCAGGAAACAGTTTGTCCAGCATATCTCTTATATTGAGCCTCACTTGATCCATATAACAGATCCCCTAGCACTAGCCATGGAAGTTTTACCCAATGGATGGCATTTCCTCCCAAAAAGCCTAGAGAAAAACATCAGATTTTACAAGAGCATACTTATTCAAGAAAAGTTTGCTTGAATAGAAAACATCATGAACAAAGGAGACCCTTCCCAGGTTCTCTACCATAAATTCATTATCACAGGTTTTGTTAGCTACAAAGATTGGGGCCATCATCCCTCTTTATTGAAAGTTCTCAAGGATTTTAAAAGTCTCACAGGTTCAAAACTCCATTACAGTTATTTTGACTACATTGACGCCTTTGAGAAAGTCATTTTTTACCAAAACATAAATTATGACCACTCTTGGTGGGGATAAGTTACAAGTGATGGGGGGATGCCATCTGATTGCGGAAATATAAAAGATACAGGTTACAGTTGTGGATACAAGTGTAAGCTGGGATATAAACTAGTGTCATCTGATTGTAAAGAAGAGGGCTGTGAAATGTTTTGCTGATCTGAGCTAAAAGACTTCTGAGGTAGCTAAAATTTTGGACCTTGCACTGAAGGGAGGTATTTTCTCTCCAAAATGGACCTACTTCAGACTGGAGGAGAGGCTGCCTTATATAGAAGAAGGAAGCATCAAATCCTGCTGAAGATTGCTGAAAATTTGGAGGGGTAAAATGCTAACTCGGGTGAAAAATCATTTTAGCTAAAAGCAAATATAACTCCATGATTTTTGTCGGACACTGTAAAGTGAACAATAACAGTCACTGTACATGAATAGTGCTTTGTCCCCCTTGCTTTTTCTGATTCACTGTTCATCAGTACTGTTGGAGGAATAGTGAATTGTCGAAGAGTGCGGGTATTGTTCATGTCAGGAATCTTTGAATAGTAACCGGGTTTGAACACTGTTCCAAATAATGACTAGTGCTATCTGAAGAATCTAATCTTTATCCAAATTGTAACCATTGTAGGGTTCTTGTGAATCCTGGAGTGGGTCAAATGGATATCTGTTGGCAGAGTCTGCAGAGGAGGCAGGAGAAACTCTTTTTACTGGCTCTAGCTTTTCTGCTTGGATTTGCAATTGCTGTGTAAGATCTTTTAATTCCTTGCTAGATTTTTCGACGATCTGGACAGAGTCTAGGCTGGACTGTGATCTTGTATTGTAAGTAATGGCTTTCTAAACTGGAGGAGTGAAAATCCTGAACTAGTGAAGGACCTCTGGATCCTTCTTTGGGTTTAACTTTTATTGCTGGATGGATATTAGTCTGTACCATAATAATCCGAAGGGGGACTATGATGGTAATCATGCTCATGAAAAGTAGCGAACTGATTACAGACACCACACCAATTCAGGGCCTCATATTCTAGTGCCTTAGTGATGAATCTTCTTGGATCATTATTGTAATTAATCCATTAGAGATCCATAGCTACTTCGGAATATGGCTTGGTGGTGGATATTGAAATTCTTCCAGTGCTACCAACAAAATGATAATTTGCCCATAATTCTTGAGCAACAGTGAGGATTTCATTGTTAAAGTAGTTACGCCAACAATCTGCAAGGTTATGAGATTCTCTGTAAGATAAATAAGAGTCTCCTTCATACCAAGGACCTTGGTAGGTGTAACCATTAATGAGAACAAAGTGTCTTGAAGGAATGATAGTCATCCAATTGTTACCATCCCATTGTGGGAGTGTGCTCCAACATCTAATGGATACAAATGGACTTTTTATCTTTCTGACAACTTGTTGTATGATCTGGGGGATCTGGATGATTTGGTCATGGCGTGTTAGCTTGATTAGCCTAACAAACCCATATACAAACATCCTAGAAAGCCAACTTGAGTTCCTTTCTTCTTCATCTGTTCCGTTGTCTAATCCATCTTCATAATTGATTATGAGACCAGGGAAAGGATGCCTCTTTTCATAGGAGGCTCTGTGGTTGCTTCCAAAATATTGTTCCCATAGAGACTGTGCAAGGGCACGATCAATTTCTGTGTCAACATCACTATCAGTTTTGCGAAGTGGGTGGTGACCAGAATTCTGAAGTGTTCGCACCATTGATCAAATGATTTGAACATAGCCTTGCAACCAAAAATATTAGTTTGTATTTCTGGGGGCAAGTTGGCAATGACACTTCTTAAGATAGTTTGAGCTTTAAGGCTAAACTTTGCATAATCAGTGCCCATGATAGTCATTTTATCCATTGAATGGATATCCTCTTTGCCAAAGAGTTGACTAGTGATGGCTTCATTTCTTGCCTCAAGGTCGACTAGGTACATTTCTAGAGCTTTGAGGGTTCTTTGGAAAAGGCCTTTTTGTTTAGGGTCCATGCTGCTTGGAAGTTATCAAGGATAAATTTGATGGAAAATGGCAAGTCTTTGTATGCACCTTTTTTCCATTGCAGTTCTTCTGATAAAACTTCCTGTAAAACAACAGTCATGTCACAACTGGAGTATGTCACCTCTGCCGGGACATAATCCTAAAGGGATGTTGTTCCTCTTTGGTTTCCCTTAGAGGAAACGCCTTTATGCATTACAAAAGACTGTCCTGCAGCTGGGAGCCGTTTGTCTTGAGGATAGCCCTGTGCAGGTGCTTTCCCCTTATTCCTCTTTTTTGCCGAAGAAGTCATTTTCCTCCACATTTTAGTGGGGCTTGTTTTAAAAGTTTTTTGCTTTTCTTCCTGCAAAGTTTTGCATAAATAAGCAAAATGAAAATCGTTGTTTTCAAAAATGCTTTTGTTAAAATCATGCATTGTTAAAGAGCAAATACTTTTATGATAAATATGAGAGTTGGAATGTTGTGATGATCTCTGGAACTGGATTGGATTAAAAGAATCATCAGCTATGGTGGACAAATCAAGGTTCTTGGCTTGATTGTGATTATTGGAATAGATAAGGTTGAGGGTCTTAGAAACTGAAACATTTTGGAGACTGGTAATCTCACTTGGCTCAGGACTTCTGAGAAACTCAAACTTAACTGTTTGACCAAAAGGATGGGTAGTGATTCCTTCACTATCCATGTTGAAAGGGTATAACAGACACATAAAGGGATTTCCTAAGATCACTCTATCCATCATGTTTTTCACAAGGACAAATGTGGTTTTGAAACATGTGTTGTCCTGACACACATGAGCTTTGGGTATTTTGAATTCAATCTGCATTTTACCACCACTTGCAGAAGTCAACATTTCTCTGGTTTTTCTGAAGTACTTAGTGGGAATGATTCCTTCCTGAATGCAGTTGAGATCAGCACCTGAATCCATTAAGTCTATGACCTCGAATTCAAAATCTTTGCTAATGACAATCCTGACTTTGGAGTGCCATTTCTGGAAGTTAATCCTACTAATGGTTACCAAGAACTTGTCATTGGATGGGACAGGGTCTTGTTCTTGAACCATATCAGCAATGGGGTTAACAGTTTCTTCAGCTTCATCATCAGAAAGGTTCTGAAATGAGGTTCCTTCCTCATTGCCTTGATGAGAAGTACTTTCTAAATTTTTCAATCTTTGATCAAGGAAATTGTGATCAACTCTAAGGATGGTTAGTTCTTGCTTAAGGGTTCTAACCTCAGACTTGGTTTCCTTGATTTCCTTTTGAAGGTTGTTGACTGTAACTTCCTTCTTGGATTTGGTAAATCTTTTGTAGATTTGTTCCAAATCAACTTTGGGTTCCTAAAGCTTAGGTTCGGGCTTACTAGTTTCCCTAAATAAGGTTTTCTTGAATTTTGTAAGCTTCTGAGCTTTGATGACTTGATCTTTGATCTGTTCTATGAGATCTAAGAGGAGCTCTTCTTGCTTAGAGAGAAAATTGATAGTTTTGTTTCTACAACAACTATCCATGCAAGGTATGGGTTCATCTGGGCTACTAGAGGTGCTAGAAGAAACTCTAGAGGGTTCAGAGAATGACTAGTAGATCTGACGAATCTCACTACTAGAGGACTCACTTTTTGAGTGATTAAGTTCTAGGAGCTTAAAGATTTCATCTTTACCGGCTTGGTCACTAATGAGGGTATTGATAAGGGATTTGGCCTTAGCTTTACACTCTTTCCTGAAATGACCTCTTTTTCCACAGTTGAAGTATTTTCCTGATGCTTTGGGTATAAACTTGCATGTGGATTTGGATTTACCTTTCTTATAGAAATCATTTTTGCTGTACTTCTGTTTTCTATAATACTTGGCTGAAGTTTTCTTCCTATGAAAATGCTCAGAGGATTCCTTGCCTCTGTATTTGGATTTTCTCTTGGGAAGGATGGAGGGTAAGCCATATTGTGTACAAAAGTTTCCTACTTCGTACTTGGCTTTTCCTTTGTTAGCTTTGCTCTGGATTTTGAGATCTCTGCACATCTTCATTCCTTCACTTTGAATGGTGCTAGAGATGTCTCCATACGTTAAGTTATCATAATCTATAACACCTAAGGGGTTACACAGGGTTTCTTTAACATTTTCTTCAAAAAGGGTAGGTAAACCATTGATGAACTTCTCCTTCCAAAATGGAGAGTTGCAATCACTTCTGTGCATGACTCTGGTAGTAAACACATCTTCGTACCATCTAAAGTCACCAAGGGTTTTACATCTAAGGTTACTCAACTAATCGTAAATCCTAGATGTAATGTTGCTGGGTTTTCCTACGAAGTGTTTCATGATCGTATAGACCAGGGTATTAACTCCGTCTGGGATACCTCTACTTAAGTTGGTGTCAAAGATGGGGAGTCCTTCCTTATCTTTTTGGACAGCATGCTTAATGTCTTCCTTAGATTCTTTTGTAAGGTAATTGTTCCACCATTGGAGGAGTTTACCTGTGAATCCTAAGGATATGAGTTCTATGACCTCAATATGGGGATGTCCTTCACTGATGTAGTTGTTGGCTACCATGGTCATATGCTGAAGTTTATTCAGAATTTCCTGTTTAGACAAACCATCTATGTTCCATTCATAGAGTTTACCTGAAGAGACTGAGAATTGGCTGTTAACATTCCTTTCCTCGAACTGGAGGTCAGGGGGTGTTGGTCTGGGATACCAATTCCTGGTTAGGCTAGTAGGGGTTATCTTTTGATTGGTAAGCCTTTTTACCGCTAAATTCCTGAACTGGTTTTCTAGGTGTTCTATCTCCTTTTCACTATCTGAGGGGGTTCTGCTAGAACTGCTAGAAGCTGTGTGGAAGTCTAAAACCTGTAATCTAGTTTCTAGACAGGGATCAACACTGGTTGAAGTGCTAACTGGTGGAGGGGTGACTGGTTCCTTCTTCACTAGTTCTTCAAGCTTTTGGTTGACTATTTCTAAGGCTGTTTTATCCTTAGATCTAAGGTTGGGTTGCTTAGATGTGGGAAGCTTGACTAAAGATTTTTCTAGGGTCTTAACAGGTTTGCTAGGGCTTCCTTGTTGGGGAATGGCCTTGCTATCTATTCTATCTTCTATCCTATCAAGCTATTTTCCTATAACACCTGAACACTGGTTGGTGTAGTTGTTTTGCTCTATGACCTTCTTTACTACCGTTTCTTCTTGAGTGGTAGGGGTTTTGAAGGGTGAGGCAATTAAATCACTTCCATGGTGGTTGAAGACTATGGCTTCCTGAGGTGGATGGTGAGATCTAACAACTTCTGGGGGTTTGGGTTTACCACTAGCGTCCTTGCTAGGGGGAATAAAAGGATGAACCTATGGGTGGTCTAAGCCTAGAATGGTCAAAACTAAGTCTAACTGAACTGTCGGCTAGCTGTTGAACAAAATCTAAGTCTGGATTCTAGGCTAGGTTTTGGATTTGATGAGTGAAATTCTCATTCTCAATAGTCCAATTTCTAGGAAACGTAACCTCTGACCATTTCAGGGTTTTGGGTACCTGAATGTTAGATCTGGTGTTTGTGGTCTGGATGAGGGTCGTTGCTCCTTTTACTCTTTTGTCAAGTGCTTGAACATTGAAGTTCGTTCTCATGTACTTATAATAAACTCTGTATATCAAGGCCAACTGCTTAACTCCGGGCAACATGAGGGTGCTATGGGTCTTGATATTAAGGGTGAGGGTTTTCATAACATGTGGGTCATTAAGAGCCACTGAAAAATTGGGAAAGCAGTCAAAATGGACAGGTCCATTGCTAAGACTGGTTTCTATGGTTCCTAAGAGGCTGTCATTAAACCTTATATGATGAGTGTCTCTAAGGGCCATAAGGACAGAAGCATTTAATCCTTCTCTGATCAATGGTTTAATTTCGACCTGGACTAAACCTATGTGGATGAAATTATGTCCTTCATTCATATGTGCTAACAAGGTTGCTTCAGGCAACAAGTAGCACGTCTCGTACTCCTTGTTGATGCTGTAGACTTGTTCTATGGTTTCGACATGGTAACTTGTCTTAAAGGCATTCTTAAGGGTCCATGAAGATTTGTAAATCTTGTTTGTGGGAACCTTAGGGATGTTCCAATCTCCTAGTTTTAGATCAAGATCTGATAACTCATAACTCTCAGAATTGAGAATTCCACTTGATTGCGGTATCTCTGGGAGGGATGTACTGGATGACCTAATGCTGGTAGAAGAGTTACTTCTAAACAACCTATTCATTGTTCTGGATTAAAAGCCTAGTTAAACAATCACAACCTAATTATCTTTAACCTTAAACTTCTAGATCTATCCTTAGATCTGAAACAGGGGTACAACAAGACTATTGCCTGATCTCGTGCAAACTCAATCTCCTACCGCCACGATCCTTAGTCTGAGATAACTCCCTTCCGCTCACGCCCTACCGTCGGGACTTATTGTTTGGTACGGGACACACACTCAACCTGGGATTTACTGGTCTTACTGGGTTGACAATAGCATAGATCTTGGTCTTACATGTCTCAACAGTACACATCTGAAACAAACGAGACGGATAAACACAGAAACAAGAAGAAGCAGATAACTGAGATATAACTGAGCAACAAGAACAAAGAATCACAGAATAATAAATAGATTGGTAAAGAAGGAGGCTCAGCCTTCCAACAAAAGAATAATACTGAACAAGAGATAATAGAAGTAGAAAGTGATATATGGTAATGAAAGAGTTATTAAAAAATAGATGTAAAACAAAATAAAACTGTCAGGAGATAACATATTCAAAATAATGATAATAATGCAAAAAATAATGGATAACTATGGCGGCAGTGTCGGCCAACTTGGTTAATTCAAAATAAAATGTAACTTACAACACTATAATCGGCCAAAACTTGGCTCTGATACCAAAAAGGGGATAAGTTACAAGTGATGGGGAGATGCCATCTGATTGCTGAAATAAAAAAGATACAGGTTACAGTTGTGGATACAAGTGTAAGCTGGGATATAAACTAGTGCCATCTGATTGTAAAGGAGAGGGCTGTGAAGTATTTTGCTGATCTAAGCTAAAAGACTTTTGAGGTAGTTAAAATTTTGGACCTTGCACTGAAGGGAGGTATTTTCTCTCCAAAATGGACCTACTTCAGACTGGAGGAGAGGCTGCCTTATATAGAAGAAGGGAGCATCGGATCCTGCTAAAGATTGCTAAAAATTCGGAGGGGTAAAATGCTTTAACCCAGGTGAAAAATCATTTCAGCCGAAAGCAAATATATATATATATATATGACATTTTTTTTTCCTGAATTAAGTGTGTGTGTATATATATATAATTGATACTCAATAGTAACATATTAAGCACCTATTAATATTCTAATTATTCAGTAAATAAAGAAATGATACTCTCATGCTCTAAATTTGTCGAAATGTATTGTCAACGTCATACATTCCAGTACCTTAATAGTTAACATCATATAGGGCTTACTCAACCAAAATTTCACAAATGGTATAATCAACTTCAAAGATATCACTTATGTTGAAAAATTAGTAGACAGAGCAAACTGAATGCTAATGAACAAAGGCCACCATAGGAATTTCAATTATTTGTATATAAGACAACTTACTCTTCTAAATGCAGGAAAAGGCTAATAAAAAATTGTTTAATGTATTCCAGTAACTTAGGGGTTACATCAGCTGCAATTCTTTCAACTTTATAACTTATCTGTTAATAGAGGGGTCAAAATTAGGACTAAGAGCACAACTGAAGTATACTTAAGTCTTAAACAAGAGGTGAAGATTACATTGATTAAATTAAACAGCACAGTATATTCAAGTTCCTCCCTATAAGCACCCATCAAGGTAAGCAATGAATTCAAAGACTGGTGGCGAGCCATACAAAGGGCAAATGAATCATCTAGGATGCCTGTTAAACAAATGAGTTGTATTAAGTGCTTTTTCTACCATAAATACGTACCATCAAAAGATAATAGCAGGTATGAGTAAAAAGATCAAAATTACCATATCTGTTTGTTGCAGACAAGTGTTTGTTCTCTATTGCATTTTGGAGTCTAGCTACAAGGTCCTCATCATATTTTACCATATAGAAACCAATCTGATCAACATTAAGTTTTACCCAAGCAGATGCCAAATTGCTTTTATCACTCAGGAACTCATTCATATCAAGAGTTCCAGACTTTGATTCCAATAGAAAATTCATGCACACATCATATGAGCCACAACATAATGTTATTGGAACAATCCACTATCCATCCCCATGAGAACCACTTGCCAAATATTGCGACTGCCATGATTACATTGATTTGTCAGAAGTCAGTAAGTTTTCAAAATATTATTAAGTGAAACTCGCTACAAAATGAAATAACTCAGAATGCATTAGGGTTAAGATATGCTATTTCAAGAAAAAGTGGGTGAAAGAGACCAAACACAAGAAACCTGCTCAAACACCAATTTCTGATCTTTGACTTCAATAGTGATGACTGGGTACCCTTTTTACCTTGTCCATGAATTCATTAGCTTGTTCACAGGCTCATTGGATCCCTCCTCAAGTGCAGCCCATAAATCTTCTGTCTTTGCATTCGAGCAAGCAAATTTTTTTATATATGAAGCAAGTGATCTCTAATTACCAAAAAAAGAAAAGAGAGCATAAAACAGTTAATTAAAACTAGGGGGGAAAAGAATTTACATATGTGAGGAAAACGATAATTAATTGACATATAATTACATAAGAAATATTTTACAAATGAGAAAGCCAAATTGAACTTCTTAATCCAATGAATAAATTAGAAAAATTATCTGGTTGACAAAGATGAACCTTAAAAGATCGAACTTTAACTGCACTCATTTAAGTAATAAATGGAGGCCAAGAAAGACTTTGGAAGTTAATCAAGCTAAGGCTATGTCACCACTCACCAGATATCAAGTAGATATACTTTCTACTATTTCTTATCTAGATGAGCATTACCATTGTTTCTATATATAAATAGAAATGAACACTTTTCAAAATATAAATTATACAGTATTCATAATATTATTGGTTACTTCCTATAAATTTCATATCAATTTGGGGTGGAGAGAAAGGAGTTTCTTCAATCATAAGAAATATTTTTATTTGGACAAGAAACATATACCAGTAGCAACTCTAACAACCAATCTGAAAGCATTCAGCTCCAAGATAGCTCTACAGCATCCGGATAACAGATGCACCTTTTTTGTAACTTATCGCATCAAAAATTTCATCAATCTCCCTAGTATGATTTATCTCCACCTAAAAACGCATGCTTATATTGAGATATACTCAAAAAAGTAATAATATAATTTCTTAAAGCAATTATTATACCAAGAAAAAAAATAGCGCATATAGAATTACCTCAATGGGATGGGACTCTGCAAGCCCATCCAGCTGAAGACCCTCTGTATAGTCATCAAGAAACTGAGTCCACACTTTCCATTATGGGAACAAGTTATCAGCTGCTAAATAATTAACCTGAACACATTCAAATAACCAATGTATAATTTACAAGAATGCAATGAAATAAGCAATAATTTATAGACATAGGACCCTTACAAATAACTCAGGCTACATTCCAGAGAAAGAAAGATTTTATGTTAGTTTATTTAACAATGATCCCAAGCTCAAGCCAAGCTTGATTGATAAACAAGCCAAGTTGAAGCATTGTAACAAGTTAGTGGACAAGCTCATGAACCTGAGGCTTGACTTGTATATATTATAAGACCATACGATATATATTACCAGTTTTAACTTTTTTACTTGGTCTTATAAATAGTCTAATTCATGGTTAAAAGTTATGTGTGAATACAAGGTAGATGAAGTTAATTTTTATAGGTCCATGAATAAAGAGAAGTTATCTATCAAGTGACTTGATCAGATCACCTTAAGCATAAATAAATAAATAAATAACTAAAATATATATATATATATATATGAGCAAGTTATGAACAGTTAACTATGACTTTATACAAGAAGGAAATAATTTAATAAAAAAACGCATGAACAAGCTTCAGCTTGTTTGACAAAATAAATTATGTAAGCGTAAACATGTTACGTAGCTTGGTGACAAGCTTGAGCTCTCATGTTCAAAACACAACTAAATAAACCAATCTTTAAATTTTAACAGACAGCTCAGTTCAAATCAATTAACATCCGATGTAATAAATACCCATGTTGCGAACCCCTCATTTAGCCACAAATGAGTCTGCCATTCCATTGTTACAAGATTTCCAAACCATTGATGTGCCAGTTCATGTGCTATGGCAATCACAACCTTTACAGTAGCAAAAAAAATAATAATTAAACATTTTGTGTACACATATTAAAACAATAGCTCCATACTGCATTAGCCAAAGTAAATTGTGACAAAAAGAGTAGTGTTCACAATATGCACATTACCCTCTGCTTATTAGCTGTGTTAGAATGCTGATCGTCATAGAGCAAAGCCATTTCACAGAATGTAACCAAACCATAATTTTCCATGGCCCCAAAAGCAAAATCAGGAATTGCAACCATATCCAATTTGGGCAAAGAGTAAGGTACCTCAAAGTAGCTATAGAAATGATCATGGTTAATTGGAATTTTAAATAATACAACATAAGTGCCAACATGTAACAATTTGAGGGATTGCCAATAATCATGATCCAGTGTCCACTTAAATGCATTGTTTAGCTAAAGCTTGTATACTTTGTCTCATAATTGATGGTTTGGTGGTGATTCACAGTAAAACTTACTCTTTGTATAATTCAAGTGTCCTTACAGCAACACCCAATGCAACTTTCACTTGATTTACTTTACCAACTTGACAATATACTCTAACTTTAACCCCTGTAAAGTGATATAAGATTACACTATCAAGAACAAGGATCATAATACCACAGGAAACAGTGAACACAGTGTATTGTTTTACCATAAGATGTTAGATGTTCCACATAATCAAACAAACCAACAACAATTGCCACCAAATATGTAGACATTATCAGTGATTCTTGGTATGAAACTGTCTTTAGATCCCCATCCACTTTTTCTTCAATAATTGGCATGCTGGAAAGAGCTACCAGTTTGGATGGCACATCCAATGTGATTTTGAACATAGCCTGCAACACTTAAATGCCCAAAAGAAGGATCCAATAAGCTTTTGTTTGCATTCATCCGAAACAAAATCAAACAAATCTACTTCCAATCCAAAAATAATTTGGTCACAATAATCAAAACACTAGCTTCATGAGAGGTACACAAGCTTCAAAAATGCAGCATGAAGTGTGGTCGGATATAAGATTTCATTTAAGCAAAAGAAGCAAAGAAGTATAAGAATTTAAATTAATTGAGAGAGAGCGATTGCGACACCTTGCAAGCAAGTTCATCCCAACACGGAAAGCATCGCCTAGCATCAATTGGTGCAAACTGTGTAACTGCCATATTCTTATTCTCACCATTGTGATTATATGTACTGGAAAGCAAAATAATAACTTAAATATATACACATTACTACTTACCAGTAAAATTATCATTTAGCTGAAAACAGAAGACATTTAGCTCCATTTATAAGTAAAATGGCGAAGCATGCAATCGTAGGTTTCAATCCCATTAAAGATCATATTAAGTATATTTGAAAGCACTGTTTTTATTTTTATTTTTTATTGTTTTTAATATATAGAGGTCAAGTTTTGGTGCGTTGATAGTTTGCCTTCCCCAAAAAGTGATAGGTTATTGGTTTAAGTTAGGAATCAGCCTCTCTAAAAAAAAATAAAAGGGCCCAAACACATCTTGACCCCATCTTTTAACTATATAAATTTTACAAAACTAGATGTACCGTTAGTTACAAAAAAAAAATAACTTATGCGATTTTGTTTATTATATTGTTAAAGTGCACTAATGACATTCAATGCTACATTAATTTGTAAAGTTTTTATAATAAACATGACAGTAGCTTTAGTATAAATTGCAACTTCAAGTCACGTTTCCTCTTGTCTTTTGTGAGTGAGTATGAAAGTGTTTTCCCTTCTATTTTTATTTATTTTATGTTGACTGAAAGAGCCTAGTACTAGTTTATAAGAGTCATGTAGTAAAATTTGCAAGATATTATGAAAACAAGCATCACTCATTGTAGTACCTTGTATAGAAGCCCTTTATTTTGTCGCTCAAAGTTCCTTGAAAGCGGATTGTGAGAAGTCCCATCCCAATGGGAAGCGTGTCAACAAACTCTAAAACCAAAATCTCATCTTCTTCAACCACATCAACTTTTGAAGGCCTTAACACCTACCCAAATTTAAAACTTCATTCATTGTTCATTCACATATAAGCTAGAGCTCAGCAAAACTATACAAAGTTAGCAAGAATAATTTGGGATAATGTTAAGTTAAAGCAGTTTCATGTTACTAGTACTACCACAAAAGTAAAGTTAGGGTGATATACCTTAGAATTAGAAGAGTGAGTGAAAGATACGAAGGTGGTATCAATGGAGAGTTCGGCGGCGTTGAGGACTATGAACCTCGTATCCGCCACGATGTTGAGCTCGATAGCCACGGAGCCACTGAACTTGCATGCGCTCAGGTCCAGTTTCAGCCGTATGTCGTAGCGTTTTGGAACAACGAATTTCGGGAGCCGAGGTTGACCTTTGAATTGTTCCATGCTTTGCTGCTTTTTTTTAGCAAAGCAGAGTAAGAAGTGAGGTTGAAAGTTGAAACCAGTGAGACAGTGATCAAAGTCTAAGTGATGAGTGAAAGAGCAGACAGTGGACCGTACATAGAGTATAGAGTTCTGTGTAGGAATTTATATAGATTTGCAAATGATAGACTATTTCAAACTTGTCTGAGTTGTCTCTACTCTCTAGGACGAGTTCCAAAGTGAGAGAGTTTCATCTATGAGACTTGTAAATGACAAATAATAGAGCTTTGAAAAGTGATGGGAGAGGAGCTTCCTAGAAGCTTCATGAATCATGATTATAATTATCCTAAATTCTCAAAATATTCATTTGTTTAATAAATTTTGCTTTAAAAAAATTCATTTATTTACCTAATAGCTCAAATATGCATTTTAAAAAAATAAACAATCTAAGGCCTTGTTTGGTAGACTATCTAAGTAACATATTTTTAGTTTTTAAACAAGATTACACATTTTTTCACACACTTTTTCATCCACACGTATTTAAAAAAATTACAAGCAACGTTACTCAAATTCCTCTACCAAACGGGCTCTAAATCCCTTTAGTAAGATTTTCTTTTTAAATCACTATATTAATAGCAATTAGTAAAGGTATTATTTTATTTCATTTTTTATGGGATTATTTTATTAATTACTATTGTGTAAGTAATGACTTGTTATAAATCTTGGATGTGATATTGATGTTAAGGCTTAATATTGAATGATTTGTAATATTTTATATTTAGTAATACTTTTTTGGATTGATAATTTTATGTTGTATAAAAAATATATATATATTTTAAAGAACCTCGAAACACCCTGAAATGGTACGCTGAAATATGTCGGTACCAAAATATTCCGCTTCGTTGAACAAATCAAAACGGGTTCCGAAACGATATTCATAACATTGATCTAATCCTAAAATAATAGTAAGTTAGTAATAGCTGTGCCTATGTATAGGATTATGTATTCTATTCGAAAAAGTATATATACCGACACAATAAAATGTTACAATATTTTCACAATACTTTTATTTTTAGTTACGATGGATCACAATCTATTATTTTATTTTATTTTATTTTAACCTACAAGAGTCAGTTACTATGAAAATTTTTTGATAATTTGTTACGTCTATGGCACAACTTTTTTTGATTTCATATATCCATATTTATATAGTATTTAAAACCTTAAATGCAGTATTTATTATTGTTACTCTCCTGTTAAACTACATTAGCCTAGCATTTCGGTCAATTCCATCCAATTTGGTCAATTCAGTGCACTTTGGTCCAATTGATTCTACTTTAGTCCATTTGGTATATTTTGGACTATTTGAGCCTTAAATTAATTCTTTTTATCAATTGCCTTTTTATTTTTTTTCTTAAATTTTTGGGTTGAAAAAGTATAAAATTTTATTCTATTTTGACCAAACTCTTCAGAAATTATCGATATTGGGTCCTAAGCAATAAAATGATAAATACTCACAAAATTATCTTAAAATTCAAATTTCAATAATATAGGTATGATGCTTGTAGGGACTCAATTTGGATATGCCTTTTGAAATCAAAAGGAAAAACGGTCCAACAAGCCCAAACAATAAATTTTTAGAGAGTGGGTTCAAGGACTAGGCCCTAACAAACGAACAACGCCCAAAGGTCCCCCCTTCCCCCATTGAAGGTTGGCACATTAAGATTATTCACCAAGGCTCCTCCTCGGCATTCGTCCGAGGATCCTCCCTTTTTTCGGGGGCCTCCTCTTTTGTTCTGTTTGGTTCCCCTTATATAGCCATCTTCTCACCATCCCTTTCTTCCACCTGTTGATCATCCGTGCGCTTCACTCCTGACCATCCATCCCATCAGCTGTGTTATCAGTAATCATGTGATTTGTAGTGGCCAAGGTTACCCTGTCCAGGAGTCACATCTCCATTAGGGCGGTCAGGGGATTAGGTGAGTGCATTTACTGTGGAGATGACAACCTGTACTGGGCTTGTTCTCCCACTTTGTGTTGTCCTCGGTCTGCCAAGGACAGGATTATCCTCGGCGTGGTCCTCACAGCCCAGGCCTCGACACAACATCCTCGGGCAATTTTCCATCCTTGGCATGGGCCTTGGGCCAGGTGCAAAATGGGCCGAGGCTATCAGACTTTCAGGCCCCACAATAGCCCCTCAAAACCCTGTTGCCCGCATCCTCAGACAGGGAGGAGGGTTTTGATATCCCTAGGCCTTCTTCGTGATTCACTTAACATCGGTTGACGTTAGCATTGGAGTCTTTTCGCTTGCCCAATGGACAGCGCCTCGATATTCGGCGCGCGTTCGCATTAAATTTTTCGCGGCTCCATGTTCCCCACGTCCAGCGGTGTGATGGCAATCAATCGGTGGGGATTTCTTTGCCTTTATGGCCGGAAAGTTCCGCCTGATTAATTTTGACTGAGAGTATAAGTACTCATTTGAACCGCTTGGTCCCCTTATTAGTGCATTCAAGAGCTTCGACGCGCACACTCTGAATCTAGTCCAATCTCCACACTGACCAGTGCCTCTTTTTGGCATAAAGAGTCTGTCCGAGGAGAATCTTCCCACTTCTGTAAGTCTCCTTCTCTCTGTAGCACAAACCTCTCTCTACTTCCTTTTTCCCCTTTGGTTCTCTCTCTTTTGGGTCTTTGAGTCGTTGCTAGGGATGGGTAAATTTAAGAAATTAGTTGAGTCTGAAGAGATGATAAAGAAATTCATGGCTGATTACGGGATACCCCGTAATGTCGGCTTGAGGTATTGCGAAGAAGGAGAGTGGTACGCTAAAAGGAACGAGGGCGAAGTTGTGATTCCCATAGTAGCTTTCATAGAGGGAGGCATGAGAATCCCTATGAGGCCAGTGATGAGAGATTACCTTAGGCATTTTCGGCTAGCTCCTACCCAGTGCGCCGTTAATATGTTTAGGATACTAGGGTGTGTAGATGTCCTGAATGAGACAATGGGGTTGAGGTTAACCCACCATGATGTGAATTGGTGTTACAATCTTTAGCACCTGAAAGGTAAGTCATATTACATGAAGATGAGGGACGATAGGGTTCGGCTTATCCAGTGCCTCCTTGATTCTAGTAAGGGTTTGACTCAAGATTTTCTCGTAGTGTCGGGGGAGTGGCACGACGATCTCCACTACCCGACGGTAGAGGGGGGGAGCCAGTAGGGCATTTGAGGTGGAAGATGGTCTAACTTCTTTTCTTTTTTCTTTGTCGTATATCTCATTTGCTTGATTGATTATAGGAGTTTTGTTCATCTTTTCTCAGATCCGCACGCCTTTACTCGTCATTTTCGCCTGGTTAACAAGCAGGACTTGGAAGCTATTCTTAGGATGAAGCTTTTTCTGAACGAGACCGACAATCAGGTTAGAGCTGCCCATAAGATCCTCGGATGTAATCCGGCCTAGAAGTTGTTTCTGGTCCCAAAGCACGTTATCAGGGCCCGAGATCCTCGGCTTAGGCAAATTACCGTGGTAGAGAACGAATTTTCATTTTCCGAAGGAACTTCTATTCCGGTAGGCATCCCATTAGCAGGTTCTTCCTCATCCCATCAAGCAGCACAGGCCGAGGAAGGGAGCTCGGAGAAGGGGGAAGAAGTGGTCGAACTGTGCTCATCTGAAGATGAATTTGATGTATTTGGCCGAGCTACCAGTCTGAGGACCCCTCTGGTGACCTAGGGGATCCCCACCTGTCCGAGGTCCATCTTCAACCCCCGAGGGTTGGCACCCAAACTGAGATGGGTTTCAAGAGGCAGCCCCCAATCAGCCTTCTTGACCTGCTTGAGGGTAAATCTGAGAGAAGTGTGCCCGGGGAGTTACAGTCCAAGCCTCCTCTCCCAGGACCTAAGCCTTCACCTGCACAGACCAAGTCGTCATTTATCCTTCCAATTTCAGACTCTCAGCCCAAATCCTCCGACCCAAAAAGAAAGAGATCCTGTAAGGGCAAAGACCCAGTAGATGGGGGCAGATCCCACTCTTCTCCAGGGGAGGATGAAGCAAGTCGACCTTCTAAACAACTGAGGATTGGTGGTCGGCATAAAGGAAAAGAAATCGCTCAATAGTCTGAGCCCCAGGCCTGGCTGCCTGCTGCCATGCTCCACGGAGAACCCTTGATGGATGACGCTACGATCCGGGAATCCCGAGGTAGTGAGAGAGCTCGCGTAGCCGATGCCCTGGAGAGATCCCTTCTTCTCCTTGCCGACATGGCTGAGCTGGGGAGCATGAGTGGGCCAGAAGTTGCCTGCAACCTTAAGAGATACCTGGGCATGGTAAGACCTCTAGTACTTGTTTGTTTTGTTTGAACTTTATTGCTTAGCACCACCCCTCCCCTTTACGGCGTATTAGTTTCGGTTGGCAGGCTATCCAGGCTATTTTCAGGCTGGATGAGGAGGTCGATGGCTAGAGTAACGCTTTAGCGTAGGAGCGCGACAAGTTCTTGAAGGCTATAAGTACCCTTAAGAGATCTAAGGCAGATCTCAAAAAGACGATTGAAAATCTTGAGGAGATAACAAAGGCTAGAGATAGTGCGGCCTCTGACCTAGCCACGGCTACGAAGCAGGCTGAGGATCAGACAAAGCGCTTGCAGGATGTCGAGGGCCAACTGCGGGCTGCCAAAGAGGATATCGCTGACCTGAAGAAAAAGTTGGCCGAGGTAGTCGGGGCGAAGGGTATTGCCGAGTATGCCAGGGACGAGGCCGTGAGGGCCAAAGACGAGGCTGTGTTCCCAAGAATAGATGCTGAGCGTTTTGTAGAACAGGCCGAAGAGGAGGCCTTCGCTCAGGGGGTGGCTAAGACTGAAGCTACCTTCAAGGCTTAAGTCCCTGAAGTGTGCAGGCGCTTTTGTTCCCAGACCTAGAATAAAGCCCTCAACCAAGCGGGGGTTGATGCCTCGTCTGACCTTAGGCGGGCAGAGAGAGTATATTACCCCATCGCAATTTGCGAGGTCATCCCCATTACTTCTGAGGAGAAGTCTACATTACCAGCGGCAAGTGAAAGTCAGACCAAAGCTGCCGAGGACACATCTTCAGCTGACAGACCTTTTGAGGAGGTTGAGCCCCTTGGAGTGTTGGAGGGGGCTGGAACCGACGGTCAAGAAGTGCCCCAAGATATGGTGAGGCTTCTTGCTAACTCCCAAGCCACCTTCACTGTCCCTCAGATTCCTCCTACCGTGGGAGGGTCCTCTGAAGTAACCCCTCCGAGTCAGGGCCCCTAGGTGTTAGTCAAAGCCTTTCAACAGGCTCCTCAAGACAGACTGCCTACCGAGTTGGGGGAGTAAGCCATCTTGTTAGACCACCCCGCTTTAATGGCATAGGACACTCTTATTTGTTCTCTTTTCCATTTCATTTTGCTTTTTGCCTCAGCGACATTGTAATAAAACTACATACTTTCTATTTGAAATATATATTCAATAATTTGCCTTTAGTTTTTTTTTTTTTTTGATTGATGCGTCCTTTTACTTGTTATACTTTAATGTTTGGCTCAATACCTTGGTTCTGCTCTGGACCTAGTCTCATGAGGCAATCAGCTGTCCCTTAAGCTTGAATCCGAGGACCGTACCACAACTCAGTTTTATCTAATGCTTTTGTTTTTCCGCAAATAGTTAGCTTTTCCATAGGTTTGGGTCCGAGGACCATGCAAGACCTTGGTTCTGTCTGGTACCTAGGTACATTTGAGTGGTTAGTTTTTCCATAAGCTTGAGTCCGAGGACCATGCAAGGCCTTGGTTCTGTCTAACACTTTTTTTCTTCTGTAAGCAGCTAGTTTTCCCATAGGTTTGAGTTCGAGGACCATGTAAGGCCTTGGTTCTGTTTAGTACCCAGGTATAGTTGAGTGGTTAGTTTTCCCATAGGCTTAGGTCCGAGGACCATGCAAGGCCTTGGTTCTATCTAGTACCCAGGTATAGTTGAGTGGTTAGTTTTCCCATAGGCTTGGGTCCGAGGACCATGCAAGGCCTTGGTTCTGTCTAACACTTCTGTTCTTCTGTAAGTAGCTAGTTTTTCCATAAGTTTGAGTCCGAGGACCATGCAAGACCTTGGTTCTGTCTAGTACCCAGGTATAATTAAGTGGTTAGTTTTCCCATAGGCTTGGGTCCGAGGACCATGCAAGGCCTTGGTTCTGTCTAACACTTCTGTTCTTCTGTAAGTAGCTAGTTTTTCCATAGGTTTGAGTCCAAGGACCATGCAAGACCTTGGTTCTGTCTAGTACCCAGGTATATTTGAGTGGTTAGTTTTCCCATAGGCTTGGGTCCGAGGACCATGCAAGGCCTTGGTTCTGTCTAACACTTTTATTCTTCTGTAAGTAGCTAGTTTTCCCATAGGTTTGAGTTCGAGGACCATGCAAGACCTTGGTTCTGTCTAGTACCCAGGTATATTTGAGTGGTTAGTTTTCCCGTAGGCTTGGGTCTGAGGACCATGCAAGGCCTTGGTTCTGTCTAACACTTCTGTTCTTCTGTAAGTAGCTAGTTTTCCCATAGATTTGAGTCCGAGGACCATGTAAGACCTTGGTTCTATCTAGTACCCAGGTATATTTGAGTGGTTAGTTTTCCCATAGGCTTGGGTCCGAGGACCATGCAAGGCCTTGGTTCTGTCTAACACTTCTGTTCTTCTATAAGTAGCTAGTTTTCCCATAGGTTTGAGTCCGAGAACCATGCAAGACCTTGGTTCTATCTAGTACCCAGGTATAGTTGAGTGGTTAGTTTTCCCATAGGCTTAGGTCCGAGGACCATGCAAGGCCTTGGTTTTGTCTAACACTTCTCTATGGAATGAAGGAGTTTGTCCTCGGCTCTCGGAATCTTACTTTTGGCATGATGACGTCCTCGGCTGCGCTTCATCGGAAGTAGTTCATCCTCTGGTCGGACCCTTAACCCCGCGGTGCCCTGGGCAGGGGTGGTTCGGACTTCTGATCTCACAAGTGGCAGTAATCTCACATTCAGCTCAAGTTTCCGTCCTCCTCAATCACGAGGCGTCCCTTGACTGTTCGCATTGCGCGCTTGACGTTTCGATGCACGAGATGCGTTCTCATCAATATCCTTGTGAATCGATGCAGATCCAGCGGTCTATAGTCTCCTAGAAATTTGGTCAGAATTAATACCGCTGATAAACCTTTCTTCGAACTCCGTGTGGATCAATTCCCACCAACCTCCATCCTTTATATAAGGCTTTCTGGGGGGAAATGTCCTTCTCACTTTCCATGAACCCTCTAACAAAACAAGAAACACGTCCCTTCAGCTCCCTGAGCCCCTTCAATAACCCTACCAGGATTGTGACAAGGGTTTGGAGATATGGGGCGGCCTTGGGTGGGAATGAGGACACACAGGCCAAAGGTCCTCCTTCCTCGGCTGAGAGCCGTTATGGCTGTAGCCCGCGCTAGACTTTCGGCGCGGCAGAGGTTGGGCGTCATCACGATGGTGCTATGCATGGCGGTCAGGAGGAAAGTCCCTGAAGTATGTAACGCCCTCCTCCGAGGCGCACCCATGCCTGTCCCTCAGATCGGCAGCGACCTGTGCCTGGCCCGTCCATCGGTGGAAGCTCGCAATATCACGTTATGTCTGGTGCCCTGGTGTTGCCGTCTCCAACGGCCAACCTACGTGGGGCTAAGAGAGAATCAAGGGAACATCATGGGGAGGGATCGTTAGGTGTCCATGCATCTGCTCCTCTTTTCTTGTCGGCACCATCCGCACAGGCCCGGGGGTCGTTGGCAACCTTAAAACAAGCCTGCCTCAGCCCCCTTCCCTGAAGTTAGTTTTAGAACAGGCCTGTCTGGGCCTCTGTTTGTAGCCTTAGCTTTAAAACACGCCTGTCTGAGCCTCTGTTTATATTTTGTATTTGCTTTTCGATTAATAAAATTTTGTTGTGTTTGTTTCCTTCTCCTATTCTCCGAATGTCTTACTTCCCTGCGATGATCGTTTCTTGTGCAAAAGCGTTCTTGTTAGTTGTTTCTTCATTTTTTTTTCTTTTTTTTTTTTTCGGGGTAGCTTGCGCAAGCCCCCAATGGTGGAAATCGCTAGACATTGCGCCTGCTAACGCCCTAGTCCTTCCCACAGACGGCGCCAATTGTAGGGACTCAATTTGGATATGTCTTATGAAATCAAAAGGAAAAACGGTCCAATAAGCCCAAACAATAAATTTTTAGAGAGTGAGTTTAAGGACTAGGCCCTAACAAACGAAAAACGCCCAAAGGTCCCCCCTTCCCCCATTGAAGGTTGGCACATTAAGATTATTCACCAAGGCTCCTCCTCGGCATTCGTCCGAGGATCCTCCCTTTTTTCAGGGGCCTCCTCTTTTGTTTTGTTTGGTTCCCCTTATATAGCCATCTTCTCACCATCCCTTTCTTCCACCTGTTGATCATCCGTGAGCTTCACTCCTGACCATCCGTCCCATCAGCTATGTTATCAGTAATCATGTGATTTGTAGTGGCCAAGGTTACCCTGTACAGGAGTCACATCTCCATTAAGGCGGTCAGGGGATTAGGTGAGTGCATTTATTGTGTAGATGACAACCTATACTGGGCTTGTTCTCCCACTTTATGTTGTCCTCGGTCTGCCGAGGACAGGATCATCCTCGGCGTGATCCTCACAGCCCAGGCCTCGACACAACGTCCTCGGGCAATTTTCCATCCTCGGCATGGGCCTTGAGCCGGGTGCAAAATGGGCCAAGGCTATCAGACTTCCAGGCCCCACAATGCTTATATTTGAAAAGAAAAAAAAAACAATTCAAAAATTCTTAAATTATATAATAAATTTAAATTTAATGTAACATGTTACATATATTCTATGGAATAAAAGTGTACATTTTTTTTTTTAAATATTCTTGAATATGTTTGAATTAGTCAACCAATTATAGTATTTTTATATACTATATGTTAGCTTATAGAGTTTATAGAGTTTGGATATGGGAAAATAACGTTAGAAACTAAGTTTAAGAAAGTTATAATGTGGGCTTGTTAGATTGAATGTGGGCTTGTTTTGAGAGAGCTTGGTTCAAACCAATGGGTCACACGGGTTGGACTTAAGTTGAGAGTGGGTTGGATTTAAGTGTTGATTGGAATGTAGCTTGGCCCGTTAGGTTCACTTGGTTGTGGCTTTGCTCTCTTGTTGTTGCCGGGGATTTTTTTGGAAAGGTTGATTTGGAGTTTGAGGTGGTAAATGTATTTGGTGGCTAAAAACGGGGAAAAGGAAGTTATTACAGGAAAGAGTTTTCTTTGAGCTTGATGAGGTAGCCAAAAGCTAGGAAAAGGGATTTATGTTAGAGCACTCACATCAGCGAGTCTCAAATAGAAAAAGTGGACACATATACATATTTTGGCCCAAAAGGTACCCACATTAGTGGCTATAAAGATGTGTATATATACAATATTGCTACAGTAACTATGGATATATAGTATTTGTGCATATATCCACAGTTACTGTTCATTTGCAAATGATTCTTTTTTTCTCACTTCATTACAGACTCATTCTATTCGCCTTCTTCCTCAATTTTCTCTTACCCTTTGTCTTCTTCCTCTCTTCGTACAAAATTGCCGCCCTAACCCAATAACAAAACCACCGCTTGGCCTAGCCTCAACCATTTGTCAAGGAAGTATCACCCAAATACAAAAACCCCAAAACTAAAATTAACAACAATCCATTATAGAACCAAGCAAAACCTAGATGAAATCAAAACCCAAATTAACCAAAACCTAGATGAAATCAAATGAGGACCATAGCGGTGCAACATCGAATGGTAAGGGATTGAAGGTGCTTGTAATGGGTTGCTACAACTTGGGGTTGCTTGGTGGCAGTGAGGTTATGGTTTTGATTTGAGTATGACTTGCATTATTTTGCTGGGTAGTTTAGAGAAGAAGAAAAAGATGATGATAATGACGATGACGATGATGTGGTTTTGGTTTGGGAAAAGAGACCAGAAGAAGTAGCAGTTTGAGAGTTATCTTTAAAGAGAGTGAAACAATAATAACAAAATGAATAAAATGAGTATTTAAATAAAGTAGAATGTATAATAGATAATCCGATGTGGGTGTTTTTAAAAAGTGATTGTGTAAAATAGAAAAAGTGGGTTCTTATACAACAAATTTTGCAAAGACTAATGCAAATGCTTTTAATCTTGAGTAGTGTAGAAATGGAGGTTTTCATTTGGGGTTTTGGGATGTAGACTTTTAGGATTTTTGAGTAGAAATTAGGGAGGGTGTTAGGTGGTGAAAGCCATAAGGAGAAATGGTCCATTCGTGGGTTTCCAAGAATAAAATGGATGCTAATTGATCTTCTCATTCCCTTGGGAAAATGATTAATTTTATTTGGGATCCCTAGGGTTTTATGATTGTGGATAATAATGAGTGACCACTCGTGGATAAAAATTGGTATTACATATAACTTATTCAGAGTTAAAATCACCATACAATTCATTTTTGAGACAATACAATATATGGTCCAACGTTTTATACATAATAAGTGATTTAAGACAATAGAATATAGGGTCAAAGTATATATCCTCAATACTTGAGTTTAAGAAATATAAAGTTTATGATTAAAAGAAAAAAAGATCCTTACAAATTTTGATAATTTTTTTTTAATCCTTGATAGTAGTTTTTTTTACCAGTACTTTCAACAAAACAAAAACAAAATCGTTTTATTTTATTTCTCATTTATATTTTTTTCTATAATAATTTCAATAAAACACAATATTCATAATGCTAAATAGGCTACCTTCAATTTTGTGGTTGTGAAACACAAACCAATACAATTTTTTGTTGTTGTTGAGAATAATATATAATTTTTTTTATTTATAAAAAAGGAAAAAAAAGAAAAAAAAAAAGCAAACACAATAAGCCCTAACAAAGATTTTCCACATTCCAAAGGTAATCAACTTCAATCCCTCAATTCTAGGGTTTCTACTTCATTTCACATCACACACACACATATATTTGTTTAGGGTTTTCAATACGCCGTGTTTGGATTCAGAGCCCCAATTGATTCTGTATTTTTTTTGAATTTGTATATCTCTGTGGATAGTCATTATTGTGGGTAACTTGGTTTTAATGGAGGATTAGTAGAAAATGAAAATGTATAGGGATGTTTTCTATAATACCCATTTTGTTTAATTAGAAGAAGAGTGATGTGAACTATGCTAAGTGGGATATATACATAGTTTGGATGTGAAATGAGAAATGTGGTTATGAGTGTATAATTTATATAGGGTTGGGTTTGAGTTACACTCAGGGTAACTTTTATGAATGTTATACCACTTGACAAAATATTCAAATGGTCAGAAATCAGTAACTATATCGTAAAATATTTAAATTTTAAGTTTTTGTTTTTGGTACCCAATACTTTTTATAGCCAGAGCTTTCCTTAAATTTGGCGTGCTTGTTAAGAACAAAGGGAGCGTGTAATCCAACTGTTTGTATATACATTGGAGATGGGCTTGACCTATGATCATGAATTTTTCTGATAAGGAGTTGTCGGATGGAAAAGATGAAGTATTTAAGGGTAAAATTTGTGAGGGCTGGGTTGTTTAAAACTCTTACAAACTAGTGTTCTTTGGGCCTACTGAACTTGATCCAGATTGTCTTGTTATTGATAAGAAGGCTTGGTGCATTTGCAAATCTTACAGAAATTGAATGAAGAATTGTTGGAGTAAAACTAGTTAGAGATGCCATATTGCGACCATATCATTGATAAGATGCAAAAATCTTATCATCTTCCTGTGGTCTTTGTTTTCTGATAAGAATTGATAATCAGTAATTTGGTTCTTCCAAGGGCTAAAATTAAAATCCATAAGTTAAATGCACAAATGATATATTGGACTAAAGAGTTCTTGGTAATCAGTAATTTGATTTCCTACTTTCTCTTAGATCTTCTGATTAATTTGCCTGTATTTTTTTTTCAAAGTGCTTTATGTTCATAATTGTGAACATAGAGTAGTTGTTTCCATTTTCAATAAATTTCTATTACTTATCCAAGAAAAAAAAATCTTGCTCTTGCCTCATTCATTGGATTTGTGAAAACTGCATGTCTGCATGAGTCATGAATTTGTGAATCGCTGATGATAATGTTGCAAGTCATAATTATCTAGTGCACATCACTACTTTTCCTTAGAAGTTATTTCAACTTGCTCTTTCCTTTTTCTTTTTAGAACATGTTTCTTTGACTTGATATTTATGAGGATGTCTTCTCCAGTTTTTCATTTGTGGATGTGAGTGGGAGTGGTTGAATACTCTTGTTTTGGTTTTATGTAAATTTTTTTAATATTCCCGTTTCATTATGTCTACTTTGGTTAGCTCAATTAGTTTGTTACCTTGGGTTTTTCAATTTTGACTTTAGTTTTGTATCTTCTCAAAATTACTTGCAGACTGGAATTCCTTTATTTTGTAGTACATTGAAATTTGTTATTGAGGAGGTTTTATATGGCAGGCTTTTGTATTAATATGTGGATTTTGAGAATGGGGAACTGTTAACTTGGTAGGCGAATATGCTTATCAATGACTATGGAAATGCACATGAGGCAAGAGTTATAATTGTTCTCTTTTTTTTTTTTTTGCACCAATTTCCTTTCCTTTTTCCTAGCTTGTGTAGTTAATTGTTTGTTATTTATATGCAGCCAGAGCAATTCAGGTCAAAGGCTCAAATGTGATGATAACCTACCTAAAGTTAATTTGTCACAACATGCTAATGCACATGATAATTTCTTAAGCCAAAATAAGTTTTTGAGTTCAAATTTCCTTTTTTCGTTGTCCTCACAAAAACCTGGTGCTGAAGGAGCAATGTGGGCACGGTATGTTACCATTAAACACACTGTTTTATTTTTATTTTGTAGTGCACTCTATAATCTCTCTTCCATAGAAAATGAATTTTTATCAATTGATTATATATTGATGCAATGCATATTTTTATGATGGGAATCGGGGCTGTGCAGTTGTTAGAGTACGTTATTCTATATATACAAAAACTTGATGCACATTTGGTATTCTGTGATTGCAGTTTAGAAAAAATGTGAATACCTTTTACCTAATAACAATATTTTTATCGTGTTGGCTCATTTTCTTCTGATTCCTTGTTTTTTGCATGGTCATGCTTTTTAATGGTTTGCAATTGACATTATAAGTTTAAAGGCCTTATACGAAATTCTTGAGTTCTTATTCCTTAGAATTCACAATTCATTGGTTACTGTAAGACAATACTCCACTAACACAAGTACTTGTATAAAAAAACTCCATTAACACAAAGAGATCACCATTTTTTTTTTTTTTTTTTGTGGAAAAATTTCCTTTATTTTATGCGAGGCTGTTTAATTTTTTTCTATAACTAAAAGGTGTCAAAGTTGACTTATTCAGACTTTGTTAAACTTTTAATATTTGTTTTAATAAAATCTTTATTTTTTCAGGGCAATGGACTTCCAAAGTCAAAATATTGCAAGGTTGCAGAGCCAGAGGGCACAAGTGGAAAAGGTAAAGTTGTTAGGCAGGATCTATGTTCATTTTCAACTGTCCTAATTTTCTAATTAAATTGATTTATAGCAGTGAATATGTTTTTTAATGTTTCATTTGAACTGTGTTAGCTAGTAGTTCTTTTTCTAATTCATTTTGTAGTTGAAACTGCTTGCCCTGTGCTCTTATTTATTTATTTATATTTTTTTTTTATAACAAAATCTTATGTTTATGATCTTGTTATTATACTTGGTGTTGACAAACTCTAGTTCTTGTTTCAGTTTATAATTAAGTCAATCAAAAGATAATGTTCTTAACTTGTTTATCCATTTATAGACATTCAATGGCCATATTTGTTCATAACTTCTTCTAATTTGGTAATAAATTTTCAATGGAAAACTTTTGGCAGGCTTGGCATACTCTTTCCAATCTTCAGATTTCTTGCAGGAAGTACACAAAACCTGGAAAAACTGTACAGGTTAAGGATCTTCATAATAATGTATCTCACAGTGTTGGAGGAAGAACTATTTCCCAAAGCACATTTAGCATTGAAAGAAGCTTGGAAGGTATGCAAACACATAAAAATTTCAGCGAAACCAACAGCAAGATTAGTCAACCCGGAAGGTCCATGGGCAATAATTTTTCATCAAGTAATGTTAGAGCCATGGAAGCTGAAAAGAGTCAGATAAGAGCATCAATAGTCAACAATTCTCATTCTCAGAATTTGGATAGATCATTCAACAATCATACTGTTCATATTGACCAAGTAAAAGAGTCTGCAGGAATTTTTGCTGGTAACCTGGATGATGATGACATACTTGAGGTAATTCATATCACTGTTGTTTATGAATTACAATGAAATTTGGATAACCTGAATTAGCTCTAATCAATTTAACTTGGTTAGGAGTAATTCATGTTGGAACTCTATGTTTTTAATTGTTTAAATATCATCAAGTTGGCAAAATTTTACCAATAAAAGAAAGTTGGCATAGTTTCAAGTGCATCAAATAGCGCTTATCAAGTAGCTAAATTTGAGTTTGTTTGTAATATGGTATCTGTTGGATTACATTTTTAAAGAAAGTTGTGATTTTTATTTTTTGCTGTTTTGATTATGAACGTATGCAAATGAAGATTTCATAGGTTGTTTCTGGTGAATCCAGGTCGCTGGTTAAAAATTATTTCATGTACTTCTGGTTTAAGTGTTGAAGTAGTCCTCATATTTCTATGTATCTGAAGTCATATGTTGTTTTGGCTTTATTGATGTCAATGTTGATTTCTGTGCATTCACCTGTCTCATTTACTGCCTTTGGGTTCAGAATATTGATGTGGACAATATAGTGGAACGGTACCAATCAACTTGCACACCACAACCATCAATTTCTAAGCTGCCGCCCATTACTCCAACTATAGATAAAGATAATTTTTCTAGGCAAGATGAAAGTAGTTTGCCACTGGAATTGTGCTCAAACTGCAGTCATGGTCTTAAGGTAGGTGTAGCATATTTTTTCTTATCAATTGTGACTCCATTTTAGTATACTGTCAGCTTCATATGCCTGATTTTTGGTCGTAATGCAGCTAGGACTGTGCCCCGAAGCTACGACTCATTTGCAGGAAATGAAGGACATGCTAATCGTTATATCAAATGAACTGCTTGATAATGTTAATGAACTCACCTCAGAGCACATTGAGAAGCTTCGCCAAGATAGGTTTGCTTCCCACCTGATCTGTAATTATTGTTCAATATTCTATTTGCTACATATATTGGATCTGTTCAGAGGAAATGACAAAGTGAAATTCTGAATATACAAAGAAATAATAGAATATGATGAATACGTGAATTCATGCAGAATGGTTTATATTGCCTTTTGTTGTTTCATAATAGCACTCTTTCATGTTTTTGTAATACACTAATCATCATTGTCTAAGAGGTATGAGCCAATTAATGTTTGTTTATTGTTAGGTCACAGCTAAATAAGCAAATTCAGCAGCTTGATGGGTATCTTCGTGCCAATTCAGTCGACGAGGAAAGACAAAGATCACATTATTCTACATCCACAACAGCCATCAGGTCATTTCAATATGAAACACCTCAAGCAGCTGCTTTCAAGACGCCAATGAGATTTGAAGCCCAGGTAAATCTGAATAATGAGCTGGGAGGGAATGAAAGGTGGAATTCATTCTCCTCTGTAGATAGATTTGATGTTTCATCAGGCCCTTTGGAAAGGGAACCGTATGTTCCTAAGTATGTTGAAGTTAATTATATTGAAGGTTCTAATGACAAAAAGTGGAGTAGTCAGAACTTCCCATGGGCAAAGAAGCTGGAGGTGCTTATCTGAATTATTTTCAAGTTTCTTATTTGCATGGATGATGGATGTCATCCTGATGGTTATTTACATCCTTCCAATCTCAGGCCAATAACAAGAAAGTGTTTGGGAACCACTCTTTTCGCCCCAACCAAAGAGAGGTTATTAATGCTACAATGAGTGGTTGTGATGTTTTCGTTCTAATGCCCACTGGAGGGGGAAAGAGTTTGACATATCAGGTAAAAAAAGCTTGCAAGGATCTTATGGATCATGGTTCTTCTTCAATTTCTGGGTAATAAGATCCTGTTCATTCTCAGTACATCTTGATGATTGTGCCACCTTACTGATCCCTTTTTTAAAAATGATTTCAGTCATCTGTTGTTTCTAATTTTCTGATCTATGGTCAGTACATAATTGATAATTCTGGCCTGTTTTGCTTGTTCATTTTCTTATTTGCTTCATTTTAGTGGTATTCTAGATCAAGCGACTTGTATAGTGTAGGGTTCCCTTGTTAATATTGGGAAATTTAACTTTTTGTCGTTTGCATTATGGGAGTTTACACTTCGGAATTTTTTGTTTGGTTTTTTTTCCTTGCAGCTCCCTGCTCTTATCTGTCCAGGTATAACATTGGTAATTTCTCCCCTCGTGTCACTGATTCAAGATCAGATAATGCATCTATTGCAGGTAATGTTTGCTTTATCACTGACGTCTGCAGCCTTCAATGCCATCTGGACTATTTATGTGCTGCTTATTGAATGATATACATTTTTTTTCTCTTTGAGTTGCACTTAGGCGAACATACCTGCTGCTTACTTAAGTGGCAATATGGAATGGACAGAACAGCAGGAGATCCTTAGAGAGCTATGCTCTGATTACTGTAAATACAAGCTATTATATGTGACACCAGAGAAAGTTGCCAGGTGAGTGTTTTTTTTAATCTTCATGATTACTATTTTGCAAAAAACCATGCACTGATATGTCCTATTACTTTAGCTGCATTACTTGACTATTGCTTGATGAAGAAACACTAGAAATGGACAAGCGTGCTATTTATAACAAATATAGGACAAATTGACACTTCTAGTAGTCCAAGATGAACTAGCCATCTTTTCCCCAATTGTTGATGTAGCTCAACCATTCTTGAGCTTTCTTTAATCTCCAAAGATTTAAACTAGCTAAAGCCATGACCTAGTTTTTTCTTCAATCATTTTTGCACAACCAATAGAACAATGACTAACAAACCCAATTAAAGCAAAGCTGAAGTCCATTCTTCAAGGTTCTGTATGATTGGATGTTGGTGATTGGCAGTGTCCCTTTGTCCTCTTCTTTTCTTGATTATATGGATTTTAGATCCTAATTCTTTAACGGATTCTTCAATACAGTTCCTACTTCCTAGGTACTTGTTCCTCCACTTCCAATTAAAGGAAGTGGAGAAATTGAAGAGAACAAAGGATCTTATATGAATTTAAAATTAGACTAAGTGGTCTGTGATAATGGTTTGCTGTGTCATTCAGTGTTTACACAATTGTGGTTGCAAGTTGACCACAATGGTAATGTTAGTGGATGTTAGACTAGGGCATGTCAGTGATGTAGCTTAATGGATTGTGATGGTGGTTTTGTTTGTGGGTTTTTGATGGGTTTAGGGTGAATATTCATGGTCATAAGTTTATGTGATGGTGGTTGATGCAGGGAGCACAACCAAAATCATTTCAGATTTAATTTTTGAATTATATTTCATTTTGACTTTTGAATTTGGTTGATGGTGGTTTTGATGATTGTAGTTTGACTGTTGGGGTTTGAAAAAAATGGTTAAGTGATGATGATGCAATGATGGACAATAATGATGGCGGTGGCCAGGAAAAATAATGATAGTGAGCCTAGGTTGTTGTGTGGAGAGTTGGGAGATGGAGTGATCCTTGGATTTTAGATTGGAGGATAGGAATTCAATTATGTTACAATTGAAAGATGGCAGCAGCTAGGAATATAAGTGATGGTCTTATTGTGTTAGCGAGCGAGGCAATGGAGCAATGGGATTCACAACTGAAAATTATGGTATGAAGATGCTATAGGTTTGTCATGTTATACGGAGAGTGCTGCTGGATAAAGGATGTAATGGTGGAATTTGAAGAGGGGGGTGGGGGTGCAGTGTAGATTAGGGTAATGCTATTTTTACAAAATCTGGGTGTTTTTGATTGAAATGGTAGCCCAAAATCACATGATAATTACATTTTTGAAAAAGCCAATACATTTGATGGCATTCTTTTTTGTCTGTGGGTGGGTTGGACAGAGGTGGGGGGGGGGGGGAGGGGGGGGGGGAGGGGGGAGGAGAAGGGTTATTTGTCATTCTTTCTAAAATTAGGAGCTATGGAGCAACAGTTCACAGATATGTCTAAGTGCCCACTTATTGTGTGCTACACATGCCGGAGACTTTTAAGATAGACCTGCAATAGAATATCTGATTATCTGTCTTTAAAGTTGGCAATGAATTGGACATATTAAACACTTAAACGTGATCTGATGGTCTAATTCACTTTTAAACATCAACTAAGCCACTTAAATAATGGTTCTTTGAGTCAACCTTGGGTTATATGTGATTTATCTTGTCTTCCTTTTATAAATAATGAATATAGAATATTTTATTTAAAATTATATATTGGGAATGATTTACAAAGTAGCACAAATATTATATGCATGATACTCTATACATGCGTGTGTTGATGTGCACGTGGTATTTGAATATAAATAAATATGTATTTTTGTACTCTTTTGTCTCCCTTGTCTTTTGGTTTATTGTGTCATGTCTTGTTTGTGTTTGTGCTGTCATGTTTTGTGTCTTCATAGATTAGAGTTGATTGTACAAACTGGATCTTTAGAAGGGACATTGTAAAGACCAAAGTATGGAGTTGAAAAGTGCAGTTGAAGTTTTGTTTCTTTGCTTTTCATTATTTTGTTAATTTTGGAAACCAATCTTCTTGAATGCAGAAGTGATGTTCTTTTGAGGCACCTGGAGAGTTTACATGCTCGGGAATTGCTTGCCAGGGTTGTTATTGATGAAGCTCATTGTGTGAGCCAGTGGGGGCATGATTTTAGACCAGATTATCAGGTTGTGGCTTTTAAAACCTTTTTAACTTCATGCTGCAGGTAATATAGCTGCTGCTTAGTGCTAAGCTGTTTTGCAAAATGTCCAGGGTCTTGGTATCTTGAAACAGAAGTTCCAAAATACTCCTGTGTTAGCTTTAACAGCTACTGCAACAGCCAGTGTAAAAGAAGATGTTGTGCAGGCTCTAGGCCTTGTCAACTGCATTGTTTTCCGGCAAAGTTTTAATCGCCCAAATTTATGGTTAGTATTGAATAAATGTTCACATCCTAGCAAAAAAAAAAAAGAAAAAAGAAAAATAAATTAGAAGTTCCCACTGAAAATAGAATTCATCACTCACTGTGAGCATTGCAGGTATTCTGTTATCCCCAAGACTAAGAAGTGTGTGGAAGACATTGACAAATTCATCAAAGAAAACCACTTTGATGAATGTGGAATAATTTATTGTCTTTCAAGAATGGACTGTGAAAAAGTAGCTGAAAAGTTACAGGTCAGTCTATCTTATCATTACTTTGTTTTTGTTGGCGGGGTGTGTGTTTTAGTACTTTTAAGAAGGGCGTGATACCATGAATGATTTAATAACGTATTAGTACTCTCGTCTTCCTTTCTTTGATTTACTTTATTGCAGGTCTGAATATTGCTTGTTTAGTCTATTTTAGCTTTGAAATTTTTGCAAATTTATTGCCTTGCTTGGAATCTGTTTGTTATTGAATTTTTTGATATTATGGTCATACTAGATTGATCTTGATTGCTTTCTAGTGTTTACTGAAATTGATTGTCCTGTATACATTCTTATGTTATGGTCATCTATGTGGGACTGTGCAAGTGCAACATGACACACCTATTTGAAAATTTGGCTATAGCTGTGCTTGCTTCTGATGAAGGGACTTTTATATTATTTTTGACTAATAAGTTCTTCCAGTATTGGAAATTATAATCATAGTTGTTAAATCATTGAAACAATCTTTTGAGTTCATCAAATGTGCTTGCTGTATTTAACATGTTTAAATGACGTTTATCCATCTAATTTGTGCTATTTTTGTATGTTGCACATTCTTGAGCAATTGGTTTGTGTGTGAAAGGTAAAAAAAAAGGGAGGACCTAAATTTGGAGTACTTAAATAGTGATAAGATAAAAGGTGTTAGTTAAGAAACAAATGGCAAACCCCTGAAAACCATCAAATTGACTATTATGCTACAGGGAATTTGTGTGGAGGGCCAAGGGGTGAGCCAAAGATAAAATATAATGTATTTTTTAATTTTTTGATTCATGTTTGCTTAAGTCTATCATTTCTTCAGGAATGTGGACATAAAGCGGCATTCTACCATGGTAGCATGGATCCAGCTCAACGTGCCTTTACCCAAAAGCAATGGAGCAAAGATGAAATCAATATAATTTGTGCTACGGTGGCATTTGGAATGGGTATCATTGACTTTCGCTGCTTGCTGCCTTTTGATTAATTACAAAGAACAATGTAGTAAATAGTAATGTGTGCATTTCAGGTATCAACAAGCCAGATGTCCGCTTTGTAATTCATCATTCTCTCCCAAAATCTATTGAAGGTTACCACCAGGTAATTAATAACAAGTATTCCACTACTTGGACAGTGATACTTATGTCAGTAGTTTAGAATTGAACACAACAGTGGATGACTTTTTAAATTCAGCTTAATGATTCTTTTAGCTCATTGTCTCACTGTTATGTCTCAGGAGTGTGGCCGAGCTGGTAGAGATGGTCAGCGGTCATCTTGTGTGTTGTATTACAGTTATAGTGACTATGTAAGTCACTGTAGTAAAACTCATACTTCTTGTTGAGTTTTTTAATTCTATATTTGAACAATGAGTTTGTATTTAAACATTTTGTCTTTATTGGTTCTTTTTCCCCACTTGTCTTTTTTTGCAGATAAGACTCAAGCATATGATTAGCCTAGGAGTAGCAGAGCAAACTCCATTGACATCTGGATATAATCGCGTCAACACTGCTAATTCAGGGAGGATACTGGAAACAAATACCGAAAATATTTTGCGCATGGTACTTGATATAAGTTTTGCATTGTAGCTTTTTTTTTTTGTCTGTTACTAATACCCTATTGATTTGAATGAAAATGTTCTTAACTAATGTCAAATTGTTTCAGGTCAGTTATTGTGAAAATGATGTTGATTGTCGACGTCTTCTACAGCTTGTTCATTTTGGAGAGAAGTTCGATTCTGCAAACTGTAAAAAAACCTGTGACAATTGTTTGAAGAATAAAAGTTTAATTGAGAAGGATGTCACAGGCATTGCAAAGCAATTGGTTTGAGCATCTTTGTCTTTTAGTTACACCTTTTTATGGATACTGTAGTTCATTTTAATTCACTTATCATTTCATTAATCACTTTTTTATTTGTCTTGCTAGGTTGAACTGGTGAAGTTAATGGGGCAGCAGTTTTCATCATCTCATATTTTAGAAGTCTATAGGGGATCCTTAAGCCAATTTGTACGTTCTTATAAAACTTGTGCTTTGCTTTCTATGTTCATGTCACTTTCTATTATTTAATTCTGTCCGGCTTATTTCGACTAGGTCAAGAAGCACAGACATGAGACTTTAAGCCTGCATGGAGCTGGGAAACATCTAGACAAGGGTGAAGCTTCCCGTATATTGCGTCATCTTGTTACTGAGGATTTCCTTGTGGAAGATGTCAAGAAAAGTGATGTTTATGGATCTGTATCATCAATATTGAAGGTAATTGTAATTTCTTTAGACTTTCATTCTGTATTTTGTATATGAGATGACTTCGATTGAAAGGGGTTAGAAATTGCTCCTTGATGTTGCCCACTACGGTTAGTTTATGCATATAAAATTTCTTCCTTTGTTTTAATTTCTTGTATTAAGGTTTAGTGTTATTTTAAATTTTGTTCAGGTGAACGAGTCCAAAGCTAAAAATCTCTTCCTTGGCGGGCAGACAATCATATTAAGGTCCTTTTTAGCCCTGTTGTGTCATGCTTAGTTGTAAATCTGATATATGCCAAGTCTAGCAAGTCTTTTTGCGTGTGAATATGGTATTGATATGATATGTAAAATTTTGTCAGTCAGATGCTTGCCAACATGACATGTAAATGTCTAATTTGAGTTGCATACTTGCACCCATGTCCAATACCTTTTATTTCTGAAATCTGTGGACTCTGTTATATCCTTTCATAATTATTTTACTAGCATTTCATTTTTTGGTTATATGTAATTAATTAGGGTGTTAATTGCTCAAAAAGCATTTTATGTTGGTCATACTGTTGCTAGTTTCTCATGTCATGGATAATGAAGGGATTTAAAAAAAAAAATTTTTTTTTTTTTTGATAAGATGTCATGGATAATGAAGTTAATTGTTTATGGCTTGTCCATAGAAAATTCATATATGCTGCAAGTCACCAATGCAGTTGAATTAACATATTATATGTTTCACATGTGGTCTGGTTGCTGTGTCTCCTTGATGGTACATTCGAGACTCTGAATGCTTAAAAACTTGCTTCTGTGTCCATCTTTATTGCTTGTCTCAATTGTCTCTTCATGATAAAGGCACTTTAGTCTTTGACCGGGTCTAGTTGTTTTTGGTTTATGATAGATTTGTAATCAAGTAACATGCGGAAATGAATTAGTAAAATTGCAATTGGAGCTCCTTGTAATCACTTATAATCCCAAGATATATCTAGTAAACACCCGATGCGGGACTCAGCACGCACCTGCACAACACACACTCAAACAATCTAATCCAATCAAATCTGCACAATCTGGGGTGTGAGGGTATCACACACGCAAACAGCTGATTGAAATCTATATTGATGCCTCTTTGTTTATTTTTACTAAAATTTTTTGCTACTAGGCTGTGCAATTTTGGACTCTGTCTCTATGTTGGGAATGTGTTGTATGTTTCACAACATACTTCTGTATGGGAAAGAAAATGGGGTATTGACCTTAATTTTGAGAGCAAGGGGCCATGGCTTTTTTTACACTGAAAGGCAGTAATGGTGAAGGTGTGGTTTTTACTGTGAAATGAAGTTCTTTATTATGCCTTCATCACTGTAATTTAGTTCTTTATTGTTATTCTATTTTTCGTTTCTCGTCAAATATTTTTACTCTATCCTACACGGTTTAACAAATTATGGCCATGTTGGTATAATTCAACCTTTTAAAAGTTTGATTTCCAGGTTATCATATTAGTTTCTCAAATAAAGTTCTTGCTTGGATCCTCTCCTGGATGTTTTGTAATCACCAAGACATGGTGTAGATGAATTGTCTCTGTATCCTGTTGTTTTCTTTTTTTTTGGGCCTTCTGAAAGGCCAAATTCCTGTAGGCTTTCTGTTGGGTTCCAGGAAATAGGGCCATAGCTGCTCTGTTCCTTGATCAGCTGTGTCTACATCATGTCGTTTGGAGTACTATTGTGAGTTTAGCAAATTGGTTCGTGTGTCTCGGTGAAGACTTAAGTTTGTTATTGAAAGATTAGATTAATAAAAGCTATATTTAAGGACAAAAAAATGCATCTAACACTTACTAGATCAGAGAAAGCTTGTTTTGATGAGAATGTTTTTGGTTGTGCTTATCTGCGATCTGTTATCCTCTTTGATTATTTCCTAAGCAAATTTCCAATAAAGTTTTGTTTAACCGACATGCATTGCTACAATCTCATGCACTGACACCTTGTATACCTTGTAGATTCCATTCCTCTGCGAAAGTGGTTAAACTGAGCAAATCTGGAGTGACTCCAGCAAAAGGCTCATTGACATTTGGGAAGCTAAGTCCTCCTCGAATTGACACTCCTGCTGAGCCTCAACCTGAAGTAGACTTGGTATTTTTGATGGATATTATACATGCATACACGTCCATAGATATATATATATATATATATGTTAGAATTATGGTTAAGTGATTAAACTCACCATTTCCTAACAGCTTAAGCTTGTGGGACAATCGGTAATTTAACATGGTATCAGAGCAAGAGATCCTTAGTTCGATCTCTGTCTTCGCTCTACCTCCCATTTAAAATGTTAAATTTCCACTTGTTGGACCCCCACTTACTAAGGGGAAGTTTAGGCTCACAAGTGAGGGGGAGTGTTAAAATTATAGTTAAGTGATTAAACTCACCATTTTCTAACAGTTTAAGCTTGTGGGTCAATTGGTAATTTAACAATATATATGCATATACCCATCATCCTTTGCAATCTTCTGCTTTATGAAATTTATGACTTTCATTAACTGCTAAATCAACTCTTTGTTTTGTTTTATTTTATTTTTCTACCAACGTGTTCTACAACAGAATCTCTCAGCCAAACTGTATTCAGCTCTGCGAATGCTCCGAACTATTCTTGTCAAAGAAGCTGGGGAGGGGGTCATGGCATACCACATATTTGGGTTTGTTCTTAGCCATTTTCCTATTCTTCCACAATGTTTTCCATTTATGACTATTTTTGTTTATGAGAATAAAAGGTTGTACCTAGTGCACCACTCCCACTTTTGCAGGGCTTGGGAAAAGTCATGGAAGCAAAATAAATTCATTTGATTTTTTACAATTTTTTCAGCATGCAATATTCGTCTTTATACAAACTTAAAATTTTCATTGACTTTTTACAATTCTTTCAGGATGCAATATTTGTCTTTATACACATTTATATATTGCTGTTCATCATCTCTATCCCACTTTATTTTAATATATGTCCTAATAAGTTGCTTTTACCCCCCTTCTCGACTTAGTAATGCTACGCTGCAGCACATCAGCAAAAGAATTCCCAGAACAAAGGAAGAACTTCTTGAGATCAATGGCATTGGCAAGTAAGTTGTGAGGTTGGAAGCCCTGGTTACTCCAGAGTCAATTTTACTAACTTTCTGGCTTTAATTCAGGGCTAAGGTAAGCAAGTACGGAGATCGGATACTTGAAACCGTCGAGTCTACCATCCACGAATACTACAAGACAGAGAAAAACAACAGCGGCAGCAATGACAGTACTGATTCAATGAAGAGGAGAAGGAATTCAAATAGCAACCAAAATACTAACTTTGAGGATGATGACTTTTCCAGAAGTACTGGTAGATCAAAGAAAAGAGCAGTAACGGAGCAGAAGAAAACTACTGAGATTTCTAATGGTATGAAGCCAGATTCCTACAACCAATGCATAGATGATGACCTAGATTTCTATGATTATGATTTTGAAATGAAAGGTTCAAATACAAAGGCTAGTTCGAACGATGGAAGAGTGCTTCCTTTGTGGTCAGCAGCTGGAAACGGGATACAATCTTGATTATTTCAAAAGCATGTATAGTAGAAACTAGAAAGCAATTTCTTGTTGCCTTTGATTTAAAACTATGGGAAAGATTTTTGTGTGACAACCATGCAGTTCTGGCTGTCTGGACCAAAGGCGTTGTATAATTTATGCAGTGGATATTTTAGTGTACAGTTTTGCAAAACTTGTTAGTAGCCAGTTTCTTATGTCACACACCATGACCAAAGGTAATTTTATAATCGTAGTAGAAAGGCATTAAATGACATTGAGGGCTCGTGAGTTGTGTAATCTGAATGTGATGGTGTCCTGTTTGACTCAATAAGTGTCTGTCTGTGAGTCATTATCATGTAAGTTATCTTAGGGACTGAAAACGCAATGTCTCTTGACAGTTGAGCACCGAGTTTGCTTATACACTCTGATTTAATGGCAGAGTTAGGGACCCAATTGAGATGGCAAATTCAGCATGTTTTAGGTATAGTGGGAGAGGAGGTGGGTTCAAACCACAGACATGAGATCATCTTGTTGAAAGGTTTTGCAAAAATTTGTGACTAGAAATTCAGCATTTTGCAAAGTATGCTCCTACCATTGAAATTTAGCAATTGAGTGCTTTTTGCAATATGGTACAGCAAGCAAATGTTGTAACTTCGAAAGTATTTAAAGTTTGGGATGGTTTCCGTTTAGCACGAGAGATTTCCTTTCAGCCCCAAAAAAGAAGTTGTCTAAATAAATTGTCTCTTCGAACAGACAAGTAAAAGGTTTGTCTTTATGAGTATACACAAGAGAAAGGTTATGTTGAACACCAAAAACAAGAGAGGGGTTATGTTTGTTCGAACAGATGTATATTGTTCAAATAGTTACAACTGAGCAAATCGACATCTGCTCAAACAGACAAGTAGAGATCTATACAATTTCTACAAGCTCCCTTACAAAATTACCTACACAACACTCTTTAAGTGCGTGTATGAGAGAGAGAGAGAGAGGTTGTGTTGTAAAATTAGACAAACAACTTAATTCTATGCTCATTATATCATACAATTGTTGAGAATGTTGAGAATCCTATGGCCAATAGAGCCCTGGGCGAATCAAGTCTTGAGGAAAGCGACCAAGTAACATGTCATGAAACCATCTCCTTCAATTGGTATCCTCTTACCAAACCTCATGTAGAGTGATGTCAGGGACATTATAAATTTTAGGGAAATGTTCACAAGCATTGTGCGGTGCTTGTTTAGATTTCTCATCCTAGATCTCACTTAAAAAAAATTAAATAGTTGTCAAAAAAACTGCAAAAAATAAAAAATAAAAGTTGCTAAAAGTTGCCAAAAAAATTGTTGTTAACGGGCACCTTACGGTGCTTATTAACACAACCCTAAATTTTATTACATAAATCTTACAAATTGATCACAAAAAAAACTATTATGACGACGTTCATTTATTATTTTGTTGAAGTCCAATAATTACATTTATTGCTACATTATTTTGTAAACCTTTATAGTAGCTTCGGCATTTTTTATTACCAAAAAATTTTGACCTCAACCAGAAGTATGAGTACCACTGGGGTCTTGAATCTCGACCACTCTATAAATGGACTCCTCACCATGAGAAATTCCATCGTGCCTCAAGCAAACCGATCCAATATCCCTAATGACCAATTGTCAAAAGACTCAAAACCATGGCACCAATAATTCCACCCGTATCAATGTCATAAATCTATAATACCTTAACGAGAATGTTAAGGCGATGAAGCAAGAAAATTCTTTGAATAAGAGCATGATGAGCTGATCATATGCATGTTGGAGAATGAAGGAAGGGTGATGATACTAGTTATCCTATCTCTCTAATACAAGACATCACCGCCTTCTGCATGGTGAATCGGGAAGAGTTCATGAGGGAAAACTACTTGCCACGCAAGGTTCATTAACACATAAATGCCTTAACTTACTAGATAGTATACAAAATCATGACTCATCAAATTCCTAAGATAATTAGACAAGAGATTGACCAATAAAATCCAGTATAAAATTCAACTATACTGTGTCAATCAAAGCAATACAATATCCCCCTGAATAATATTATTACATATATCAAAGCAACACAACTCAACTAATGAGTTTATCATAAAAAGTAACAATTATAAATTGTATACACGTATCTATTATAATTATTTTGTTTAACTAATGGGCAATAATTAAAACAACTTTGGAGTAATATTGTATAACAAAAGTTGATCAAAGCATATTAATTCTTTCTATATTATTGATTTTTATTATGTGATGTAATAAAAAGCTTCATTACGAATTTTTTTTTTTTTTTTGGTTGTGCTTATCTGCGATCTGTTATCCTCTTTGATTATTTCCTAAGCAAATTTCCAATAAAGTTTTGTTTAACCGACATGCATTGCTACAATCTCATGCACTGACACCTTGTATACCTTGTAGATTCCATTCCTCTGCGAAAGTGGTTAAACTGAGCAAATCTGGAGTGACTCCAGCAAAAGGCTCATTGACATTTGGGAAGCTAAGTCCTCCTCGAATTGACACTCCTGCTGAGCCTCAACCTGAAGTAGACTTGGTATTTTTGATGGATATTATACATGCATACACGTCCATAGATATATATATATATATATATGTTAGAATTATGGTTAAGTGATTAAACTCACCATTTCCTAACAGCTTAAGCTTGTGGGACAATCGGTAATTTAACATGGTATCAGAGCAAGAGATCCTTAGTTCGATCTCTGTCTTCGCTCTACCTCCCATTTAAAATGTTAAATTTCCACTTGTTGGGCCCCCACTTACTAAGGGGAAGTGTTAAAATTATAGTTAAGTGATTAAACTCACCATTTTCTAACAGTTTAAGCTTGTGGGTCAATTGGTAATTTAACAATATATATGCATATACCCATCATCCTTTGCAATCTTCTGCTTTATGAAATTTATGACTTTCATTAACTGCTAAATCAACTCTTTGTTTTGTTTTATTTTATTTTTCTACCAACGTGTTCTACAACAGAATCTCTCAGCCAAACTGTATTCAGCTCTGCGAATGCTCCGAACTATTCTTGTCAAAGAAGCTGGGGAGGGGGTCATGGCATACCACATATTTGGGTTTGTTCTTAGCCATTTTCCTATTCTTCCACAATGTTTTCCATTTATGACTATTTTTGTTTATGAGAATAAAAGGTTGTACCTAGTGCACCACTCCCACTTTTGCAGGGCTTGGGAAAAGTCATGGAAGCAAAATAAATTCATTTGATTTTTTACAATTTTTTCAGCATGCAATATTCGTCTTTATACAAACTTAAAATTTTCATTGACTTTTTACAATTCTTTCAGGATGCAATATTTGTCTTTATACACATTTATATATTGCTGTTCATCATCTCTATCCCACTTTATTTTAATATATGTCCTAATAAGTTGCTTTTACCCCCCTTCTCGACTTAGTAATGCTACGCTGCAGCACATCAGCAAAAGAATTCCCAGAACAAAGGAAGAACTTCTTGAGATCAATGGCATTGGCAAGTAAGTTGTGAGGTTGGAAGCCCTGGTTACTCCAGAGTCAATTTTACTAACTTTCTGGCTTTAATTCAGGGCTAAGGTAAGCAAGTACGGAGATCGGATACTTGAAACCGTCGAGTCTACCATCCACGAATACTACAAGACAGAGAAAAACAACAGCGGCAGCAATGACAGTACTGATTCAATGAAGAGGAGAAGGAATTCAAATAGCAACCAAAATACTAACTTTGAGGATGATGACTTTTCCAGAAGTACTGGTAGATCAAAGAAAAGAGCAGTAACGGAGCAGAAGAAAACTACTGAGATTTCTAATGGTATGAAGCCAGATTCCTACAACCAATGCATAGATGATGACCTAGATTTCTATGATTATGATTTTGAAATGAAAGGTTCAAATACAAAGGCTAGTTCGAACGATGGAAGAGTGCTTCCTTTGTGGTCAGCAGCTGGAAACGGGATACAATCTTGATTATTTCAAAAGCATGTATAGTAGAAACTAGAAAGCAATTTCTTGTTGCCTTTGATTTAAAACTATGGGAAAGATTTTTGTGTGACAACCATGCAGTTCTGGCTGTCTGGACCAAAGGCGTTGTATAATTTATGCAGTGGATATTTTAGTGTACAGTTTTGCAAAACTTGTTAGTAGCCAGTTTCTTATGTCACACACCATGACCAAAGGTAATTTTATAATCGTAGTAGAAAGGCATTAAATGACATTGAGGGCTCGTGAGTTGTGTAATCTGAATGTGATGGTGTCCTGTTTGACTCAATAAGTGTCTGTCTGTGAGTCATTATCATGTAAGTTATCTCAGGGACTGAAAACGCAATGTCTCTTGACAGTTGAGCACCGAGTTTGCTTATACATTCTGATTTAATGGCAGAGTTAGGGACCCAATTGAGATGGCAAATTCAGCATGTTTTAGGTATAGTGGGAGAGGAGGTGGGTTCAAACCACAGACATGAGATCATCTTGTTGAAAGGTTTTGCAAAAATTTGTGACTAGAAATTCAGCATTTTGCAAAGTATGCTCCTACCATTGAAATTTAGCAATTGAGTGCTTTTTGCAATATGGTACAGCAAGCAAATGTTGTAACTTCGAAAGTATTTAAAGTTTGGGATGGTTTCCGTTTAGCACGAGAGATTTCCTTTCAGCCCCAAAAAAGAAGTTGTCTAAATAAATTGTCTCTTCGAACAGACAAGTAAAAGGTTTGTCTTTATGAGTATACACAAGAGAAAGGTTATGTTGAACACCAAAAACAAGAGAGGGGTTATGTTTGTTCGAACAGATGTATATTGTTCAAATAGTTACAACTGAGCAAATCGACATCTGCTCAAACAGACAAGTAGAGATCTATACAATTTCTACAAGCTCCCTTACAAAATTACCTACACAACACTCTTTAAGTGCGTGTATGAGAGAGAGAGAGAGAGGTTGTGTTGTAAAATTAGACAAACAACTTAATTCTATGCTCATTATATCATACAATTGTTGAGAATGTTGAGAATCCTATGGCCAATAGAGCCCTGGGCGAATCAAGTCTTGAGGAAAGCGACCAAGTAACATGTCATGAAACCATCTCCTTCAATTGGTATCCTCTTACCAAACCTCATGTAGAGTGATGTCAGGGACATTATAAATTTTAGGGAAATGTTCACAAGCATTGTGCGGTGCTTGTTTAGATTTCTCATCCTAGATCTCACTTAAAAAAAATTAAATAGTTGTCAAAAAAACTGCAAAAAATAAAAAATAAAAGTTGCTAAAAGTTGCCAAAAAAATTGTTGTTAACGGGCACCTTACGGTGCTTATTAACACAACCCTAAATTTTATTACATAAATCTTACAAATTGATCACAAAAAAAACTATTATGACGACGTTCATTTATTATTTTGTTGAAGTCCAATAATTACATTTATTGCTACATTATTTTGTAAACCTTTATAGTAGCTTCGGCATTTTTTATTACCAAAAAATTTTGACCTCAACCAGAAGTATGAGTACCACTGGGGTCTTGAATCTCGACCACTCTATAAATGGACTCCTCACCATGAGAAATTCCATCGTGCCTCAAGCAAACCGATCCAATATCCCTAATGACCAATTGTCAAAAGACTCAAAACCATGGCACCAATAATTCCACCCGTATCAATGTCATAAATCTATAATACCTTAACGAGAATGTTAAGGCGATGAAGCAAGAAAATTCTTTGAATAAGAGCATGATGAGCTGATCATATGCATGTTGGAGAATGAAGGAAGGGTGATGATACTAGTTATCCTATCTCTCTAATACAAGACATCACCGCCTTCTGCATGGTGAATCGGGAAGAGTTCATGAGGGAAAACTACTTGCCACGCAAGGTTCATTAACACATAAATGCCTTAACTTACTAGATAGTATACAAAATCATGACTCATCAAATTCCTAAGATAATTAGACAAGAGATTGACCAATAAAATCCAGTATAAAATTCAACTATACTGTGTCAATCAAAGCAATACAATATCCCCCTGAATAATATTATTACATATATCAAAGCAACACAACTCAACTAATGAGTTTATCATAAAAAGTAACAATTATAAATTGTATACACGTATCTATTATAATTATTTTGTTTAACTAATGGGCAATAATTAAAACAACTTTGGAGTAATATTGTATAACAAAAGTTGATCAAAGCATATTAATTCTTTCTATATTATTGATTTTTATTATGTGATGTAATAAAAAGCTTCATTACGAATTTTTTTTTTTCTTCAATGCTTTGTTATTGAGGTATGGTGACACTTATAAAGCTTGTTGAGGGGTCTTTTGAGCTTTCATCACTTTTCCTTTTGTTGCATCATTTGTGTTAATCGCTAATGAATTGGCACTAGGAGATTCTTGATTGGATCTTACTAAGTTTAGACTTTGTCGCTAAGATGTTTCGTAGGTATTTGCATTCATATTAAATTTCAATGATGTGACCCTTTTTTGTAAATGTTTTTATATTTTTCTTTGGTTAATTTTGAAATAGTGCAGCAAAAAGAATTAATATAGCATATTATATTGTGTATTTTTTTTCCATACCTTTTTGTCATTTGAAGGTGCATAAAAAATCTTAGTAACTATGTAATTTTCAAAACCATCCTTTAGATTGAATTCATTCAAATAAAGTAGAAAAATCCTTTTTTTTTTTCCAAATCACGTGGGACTCCTTCTACAATATCAATATTTTTACAATAATTTAAAAAAGTTGTACCTTAGTTTGTTTTTAAGTAAGATCTCCTGTAGATTTATTTAGGATTTTCTTGGCATTTCGATCAAATATCTCAAAAGTTGTTTTGTTAGTTGCATCAAAAAATTCTATTTGAATCTTGTAATTGAAGGAGTTTGCAATTGTATATATATATAGTAGTTATAGTAAAATGAATATATTATAAATATTTGGAGAGTATGTAGTTAATGTGAGTGCCTCTAACCTTGGAATAGAAAGATTTATTTTTGTTTCACATTTTACACATTGAAATGATTCTGTTTGTGGTTTAACATTCCTTTCACAAAGCATGCACGAAATGTAATACCAACCCATTGTTGTATCAATGTTATTTATTGTTGCAAACCCTGGCAGTTCGCATCCTGCAATGAACTTTGAAATTAATATGCATTATTTTTTTAATGTAAATAATATGATGTATTATTATTTTTTTTATGTAAATGATGAGTATAATTTGAACTGATTAACAAACCTAAGGATCTCATTCAATTCATTTTATCTTGACTATTGTTTTCATATTTTTTAAAGATAAATCTTCCTATGAAAATTGTTTTGCATGTATTTTTGGTATTTCTTTTATAGGATCATGTTTTTGACCATTCCTATTATTGAATTTTTTTAAAGAAAATATTAAGTAAATGAAATTTTGTGAGATGGTATATGCTATTTATTACACTTTTTTCTTATTATAAATTTCAGAAATATGCACTTGCCAATTATTTAAGCAATCTCAGGGATCTCAAGATTTATATATATTTTTGTTGCACAGGTTGATGACAAAGAGAATTTGTCTACATAAATTGCATAGAACATTATTAATAAACAAAAGAAAATTGAATTAAAATTGGGGGAAAATGAAGACATGATTTCATGAGAATGAGATTTTCTAGAAATATTATCTATACGTGGAGGAGGAGGAAGAGAGTCTGTAAGTGGGTAAGAGTTTTGACCTTGATTTACACGTGAAAATGGTCAGAGTTTGGTCATAATATGTAAGGTAATAATTGGCTTTGGGTGATAAAAAATGCTAATTTATATAATAATAAAAAGAAGTTATTATGATTTATTGGGTAACAGTAAAAAAAATTATAAAAAAGAGGTAAAAAATGCTAAATTTATATAATAGTAAAAAGAAGTTACTATAATCTATTGGGTAATAGTAAAAAAAAATAATGAAAAAAAGGTAAAAAATGCTAAATGCAATATTAGAGTGTCACATGACAGGACCTTATGCACTCTTGCATGAGGTCTCTGAAAAAAAAAAGTGAAAAAAAAAAAAATTACCTAGTACTTTATTTCTTGAAAATAAAGTACTATACAAAAAGAAAAAAAATGATAAATCATTCCACAGTTTACAATTCACAATCTAAATACTAATAACTATCTTAAATATTTATAATCCACTTAATAATATAAAAATTAAAAAAAAAACTGAAAAAAAAAATTACCTGGTACTTGATTTCTTGAAACTAAAGTACCATACAAAAAGAAAAAGAAGAAGAAAAAGATAAATTATTTCACAGCCCACACTCTAAATACTAATAACTATCTCAAATATTTTATAATTCACTTAATAATATAAAATTTACAAAAAAAAAAAAAAAAAGGTCTACCCATTACTTTATTTCTTGAAAGTAAGTACCATACAAAAAGAAATATATATATATATATATATATATAAAAGTCACTCTATACTCTAAAAACTAATTACTATTTGAAACATTTATAATTTACTTAATAATATAAAATTTACAGAAGAAATTTACCAAGTACTTAATTTCTTGAAAGTAAAGTACTATACAAAAAGAAAAAGAAAAATATAAATCATTCCAAAGTCCACACTCTAAATACTAATAATTATCTTAAATATTTATAATTCACTTAATAATATAAAAATAAAAAAAAATTTCCTAGTACTTTATTTCTTGAAAGTAAAGTACTATACAAAAAAATCACTCCACATTCCGCACTCTAAATATTAATTATTATCTTAAATATTTATAATCCTTAATAATAAATAAAAATTTAAATTTAAAAAAAAAAGTAAAAAAAA